>NC_073626.1:103903481-104085981 GCF_029407905.1 Bubalus kerabau | reverse complement strand
TTATGATACCTGAATTTTTTCTGTTCCGCAATCGTTCAGAGAAAGTAATAGCAGTGAAAGCCACCATAGAGTTTATACTGAGCCTTGAGATTGAGGAAATTCTGCAACCCAAGAGACAGTTTCAATTCCTGATTAAGTTAAAGCTCCTAGTTAAGATTTTTGTCATTGCCAATTTTATGAGATCAGATTTAGTGATCAATCAGTATTTATGATTTTAGAAAGATTTTACTCAGGACTATTTTCTTTTCAATTAAGAGAGTTCCACTAAAAAGACAAGCTTGAAACCCTGCTGAGGATGTATGTGATGTGTGTGTGGGAGTGGAGGGTAGAGTGAGGATGTAGAAGTTTGTGTAGGTACATGTGAAATAGATTGATTGCATATACTATGCTAAGAAATCTCTTTCTAACTATACTACATTCCTCCCCCTCCCTCCTCGCTATCTAGAAAACTAAAATCCAAGGCTCCACAACCAATAAATGACAGAGCCAAACTGCATTCTTCTGGTTTCAAAATCTTCACACATTCAGCTTCTTCAGTCCTAGTTTATAACAATAGTTATTTAACATGATAGTTAAGTCTCAATATAATTTTAACAATGTAACTTGCCAGTTCCAGATTGCTTGTGACTTATCCCTCTCCAATCTTTGAATTTCGGTTACTTATGATTTAGTTTTTAGTGTGAGTTGTCTCTCTGTGGAAAGTTATTTTGCAGGCTTTGATTGCTATCCTTCAAAAACATGGACAGAATCAGAAAATGTAAATAAATATATTGGAGACATTTTCGAATTGTAAAGGCCCTTCCTTCTCATGATCTCTTGGCAATTCAGATGACTTTTTTACATTTAACATAGTTTCTCTAACCAAAAAAAAAAAAAAAAAAAAAATGGAAAGGGGGAAGACAGTTCTCAGTTCATGATTATTCATATATACTATTACAATTTGTAAATTTATAGGTAAGTGATACAAATATTGATTATATGCATGTCTTCAGTGTGTGAAAATTCAGCAAGTATATACTAGATGACTTATTTTTCTATACATATAGCTGAAAAGTACTGTTTAAAAATTTGAGGTCATTTATTTTGCTATAAAGAAGAAGAAATCTTAAGGCTATTTCTGATAACACTTTGCCCACTGATCTTTTTCTTTTTTATATCATTTGCTTTCAGAACCTTTGAAATTAGACACACAAAAATCTTTTTCACCACAGTGACTGATGGATTCGTTTATCTGAAAAGTATTTTGGACTGATGAAAAAGATGCTATGTCTTCAGATAGTATTATCACTCACTTTATTTTAAATAAGGATACAAATTTTAATATATATTTTATTTTATGTGGACTAATTCTATCTATAAAAATTAAATATGGAAAACTCTTCCATGTTGTTTTAAAAAGTCTCCTTCAGATGGATCCCAGATTTTGAAATCTTGTACTGTAGGGATGTGTACTGTACTGCAATATATCAGATGCTTTATTAAATAAATACAGCCATTAGTGCTGATTTTACCCCATATAACAATGCAGAAAAAAAAGTCTCTGCAATTTGCTTCAACAGGGTATTCTTTCATTTGCATTTACCACCTTGTATCACATAAAATACTTGGTATAAGATGACTGAGATATCTGGCCATCTAGGGAATATTGCAGAGTTTAGGTATAAAGATATATAAACACTGCAGAGATTATACTTTATCTTGCTTTTATCTTTTACTTTTGTTCTTCAACTGTGTTTTGAGTCAAGTTTTGTCTTGATGAAAATTGTACTAGTGAGAGTACAATTTTGGTAGGAAAAAGTCACATATGTGGTATACATATCTGTGTTTTCGGTGATATAAAGAATAGCCTATATAATGTGGTCATGAGTTTCAGATCTTTCTTTTTGAAAGGAGAAAAGTTGATTTAAGACAAGCTATAAATGAAATAATACATCTAAATTCAGTATCTTGGATCTTCATTTATGGTTACACTTCCCTTGACAATGTGGAATTAACGACAATCTCATTAGCAACAATTTAATTTGCTTTAAAATTAATTTAGTTTCAATAGCTACCTATATTTCTATCAGTTTAAGCTATATTCCAAAGAATAGAGCCTATCTAAATAGAAGAGAAATCATCCAAGTCATTGAGATTTCAGTATTTTGGTATTTCATTTTGTAGGACACAAAAGAGCAGATACCCCAAATTACTAAATTATTATTATTTAAAACAGCTAGTTGATTATGACCAAAATTTAGAACTTTCACATATGACTAGAAGCTGAAGAGAAAGTTTGAATGTGACAGCTTCTTCAGTGTTGTTGTATCAGTGTAATTTCTGTGCTAGAATTAGAAAACTACAAGCTCTAGTTAAAAAGGAATAACAGTGAAATTTATAGCAACTAACATCTAAATTGTGATTTTCTTTTATTAATTTGATTGTTTATTTCTGATGCATATGCAAGAGTTCCTGAATTCTTTCAGACCCCTGTGGTTTAATATAAATCTCAAAATATTAAAAGCATCTTGTAGAAAATTAGAAAGCAGATGAAACACTTCGGGACTTAAGATAATTTTAGATGTGCACATTTTAAAGCAACTTCAACACAATTACCCTCTGCTTGCTCTTTCAAAAAAACAAAAAACTTACCTCTTTAATTTGTTTTACTCTGTGACAACTGCTTTTATAACTGGTTTGTAGAGTACTCATTGGCTTGAAAAAGATTGGTCAACATAAAAGCTTGACACAATAGACTACTGAAACTCTCAGAGGTCACATTTACCAGATATATTCAACATACCAAGAGATAAATTGCAATAAGTATAATTGTGATAATTCAGAAAACAGTGGATTATCAGATAATGTTTCACTACACCTTGTTCCATTCCCAAATCATGTGTTACTCTGCATTTATAAATTCAAGGCTTTCAAGTTAATGACTGCAGGTGGCATGATTGTTTCAAAGGTATTATAAGGAACAGCCTCATTTGAAACTCTGAAACATCAGATATTTTATGCAAACAATGAGAGTATCACATGTTTCATTTTCATGGGGTTTGTATTCTTTTAAATGTATAGGAAAGGATCTTGTTGAGCTTTCAAAATTACCACATCACTGAAAAGATGACCGTGTTTTTTAACAGAGAATTTGGAGTCACGGACATCCAGCCTTATCTGCTCTGTGACTTTTGCCAACCTAAAAACCTCAACATTCTCAAAAATGGGGCTGATACATATGCCTTATTCAGAGTTGTTATAAAATTTAGAGAAAATGTTATTTTCAGTGCTTGGAAAAAATATATTTGTAGAGGATGCTGTATCTGGCATTATTGTAAACATCATTCAACTATTTAAATTGAAAAATATTCAATATTGTAAGTGCTTCAAAATATAACATAGAAATAAAATTATTTTGATTAAATAAGGAATAATTTTGCAAATGAAATATGAGTTTTAGAAAGCAAAATTTGACTATGAGACATTTTATAAAATACAGATAGTATCCTTTTATTTTGATATGTTTAACACATTTAAAGATGAAAGGAAAAAATCTTATCTCTAACTATATAAAATCTTTGTTAAACTTTATTATTTACATGCCCAATTCAGTTAATTAAAAAAAAAAAATTGTTGTATGGCTTAGCCTTTAACATTCTTTGCATTTTTTATTCTATCAAAATTTAGTTTTCACTTGAATTCATACTCCAAAATTCAGGTTGGTGCTATTTTAAATTATTTAAATTTTAGTGGGAACACTTCTCAGTACTCATATTTTGTTTTATTTTTTGCCATTGTCATATAAAGGAAAAATTAATATGTTTAATGTATTAACCCATCTTGCTCAAAATGACAATTGTCTTTATTTTCTTGAAGAAGCAGTTAGTTTTGTCTTTAAAGAACATAAGGCTAAATTAAACTTTAAATGAAGTAAGATATGTTATTTAAAGGTATCACTTTAGGTACAATGAGAAATGAAAAAGTATAGTGGGATGATATTTAAGATATGACCATAAATCAGTAATAACAGTTTCATAGGTTGATACACACTAGTCTGATTGTTTTTTTTTTTTTTAAACTGTAATGCAGTAAGTTCACAATGCAACAGTCATGTTCTAGATCTGGTGTCAGTAAAATTAACCTTATTTCATGATAGCATAAAATAAGGGAAAATAACATATAAAGAAATTAATTTATATAAAATTCTATAAAAGAATTCATTTTAGAGTGAATTCTATAAAATTCTAAAAAATTCTATAATTCTATAAAAGAATTTCATTTTATTCTATAAAATGAAAATCTTTGTGTGTGAATACATTATGAAGATAAAATTGAGAGAGCAAGTTTGTTTTTAAAAATTTAAATAGATCTGGTGAGACAGGTGAATACAGATAATGGAGGTAAGTCAGTCATACAATGACTTATGAAATAAGTAAATTTTTTTGTTTTTTTTTGCATTGAGATGAGTACAGCACCACTCGTTGTGTTTTACTTCAAGGTATTTTCTGGTTCTAAGATGGTTCAGTGCTCAGAGCATAAGCAGAAAGCCAGATATCAGAGAATCTCAAGGAATTCACAAGTCTATGGGGAAATTTTTCCATGGAAAGCAAATTAAAATTTGAAGAGACAAGATCCAAAAGGAAAAACAGAGAAGTAATTTTAAGAATGTGTACTGTTTTTACCCTGTAAGCATTGACCAATTTGTAAACTGCATGAGGTGAGAGCCTAAAAATCCAAGCAGAAATGGACAACTAAAAGTTAAAAACTTACTAAAAGTTAAAAACAACTAAAAGTTAAAAACAAGGACTTTTGACATTCTCACAGTGCAGGTAAAAGAAAAGTTAGGAGTTCGGGTCCAGGGCATCCGAATAGAAAATGCCTAGTTAGATATGCAGATTCTAAGTTTTGACTTCAAAAGGGCTGAAACTCAGATTTAAACCATCTTAGACCTAAGCAGATCAGGGTGATCTATCCAACTTTTAACTTCTTATCAGAAAAAGTCAGTCATCTCTGAAGGGAAATAATTCATCTAGATTATTTCTAGATTGTTCTAAAATAAACAATGTCTGACATTTAGTTTAAAAAATAAACAAATAAGGGATTAATAAGGTAAAGAAAACAGAGATAATATTGATTATATCAATATATGAACTTAAAAATAAATGATACTAATATGGTCAAAAAATAATAGGGAAGATTAATATCCTAGAAACTTGAGCTCTATAATAAATTAATTCAGTGAAAATTTTAGAACCAAAAATTAAAAATTCAACAAATAGACTTACTCCCTAAAGGATTAGTTACTAGCAATTTAGAAAATTAAGTTATATCTAGAAGAAAACACAGAGAAAATCTCAAAAATAAAGTCTGAAAGAGTTATAGGATTCTGAGAAATTACATGCACACATATACATATAAATTCAAAAAAAGGAAAGAGAGTAAAGAGGCCTCATGTTTTGAAATGTAATGGAACTTTCAGTTTCAGTTTTTAGCATCTTGGAAGTTGTAATTTACATCTGCAAGAGAAGAAGATGAAAAAAACGAAAACTAGCATTTTCTTTCACCTATCAGAGACGCAAGAGCCTCGAGTTTGATCCCTGGTTTGAAAAGATTCCCCTGGAGAAGGAAATGGCAACCCACTCCAGTATTCTTGCCTGGAAAATTCCATGGACAGAGGACCCTGGTGGGCTATAGCCCATGGAGTCTCAAGAGCTGTGTCCCAAAGAGTTGGACACAACTGAGTACGCACATCAGATAGTGAGATCACAAGGTATAGTGTCACCCTGAGATCTGGTGAGACAGGTGAATACAGAGAATCAGACCCAACATTAGATCAGCTTGCCTGGGATGAAAGCCACTGGAAACATAAACTAGTAGGAACATTTAAATAATATCTGTGACAAATTGCTGGAAGTAAGGGGCTTGCCTGGTGGCTCAGTGGCAAAGAATCCACCTGCAATACAGGACATGCGAATTCAGTTCCTGGGTAGGGAAGATCTTGTGGAGAAGGAAATGGCAACCCACTCCAGTGTTCTTGCCTGGGAAATCTTATAATAGAGGAGCCATGGGTTTGCAAAAGAGTTGGACATAACTTAGCAACTAAACAACAACAACAATAAAAAGTGTAAACCACTATGAGGGTGATAAAATCTTGGGACTGCAGTGTTATGGAGGCTCCTACATTTTTGTGGATTTACCTCCTGGAAATCCACAAGGTTCTCACAAGTGAAGGACCAAGTAAAAAGTGTTCCTATTTCTTGCAAAGAAATGGGAAAGTTAACCATTTCCAAATATATTGACAGCATTCTCCATAGCAAAGGACCACTGAGACAGGGTTACCAGCATATCCAACATCAGAGAAGGGAAATTACTTGATTCCAGTTCCCTCAAGCCTTCCTTTATCACCTGAGGAGAAACCAAAACTGACAAATACCTGTGAAGATGAGATCCTAAGGACATAAGTCCACTAAAGAACTGAGACTTCATCATAGAATTTTGCAACGTTTTCTCTTTCTCACACCTTAACATCATCAACTGTGCTTCAGTATAATACTGTGGATTACAGCTAAAATAGGAAAGACTAGAGATCTCAAGAATATTAGAAATACCAAGGGAACATTTCATGCAAAGATGGGCTCAATAAAGGACAGAAGTGGTATGGACTTAACAGAGGCAGAAGATATTAAGAAGAGGTGACAAGAATAAACAGAAGAACTATACAAAAGAGATCTTTACAACCCAGATAACCACGATGCTATGATCACTCACCTAGAGCCAGACATCCTAGAATGTGAGGTCAAGTGGGCCTTAGGAAGCATCACTACAAAGAAAGCTAGTTGAGGTGATGGAATTCCAGTTGAGCTATTTCAAATCCTAAGATATGATGCTGTGAAAGTGCTGCACTCAATGTGCCAGCAAATTTGGAAAACTCAGCAGTGGCCACAGGACTGGAAAAGGTCAGTTTTCATTCCAATCCCAAAGAAAGGCAGTGCCAAAGAATGCTCAAACTACTGCACAATTGCACTCATCTCACACGCTAGCAAAGTAATGCTCAAAATTCTCCAAGCCAGGCTTCAACAGTACGTGAACCATGAACTTCCAGATGTTCAAGCTGGTTTTAGAAAAGGCAGAGGAACCAGAGATCAAATTGCCAACAACTGTTAGATTATTGAAAAAGCAAAAGAGTTCCAGAAAAACATCTACTTCTGCTTTATCGACTATGCCAAAGTCTTTGACTGTGTGGATCACCACAAACTGTGGAAAATTCTTAAAGAGATGGGAATGACCTGCCTCTTGAGAAATCTGTTTGCAAGTCAGGAAGCACAGTTAGAACTGGACATGGAACAACAGACTGGTTCCAAATAAGTAAACAAGTATGTCAAGGCTGTATATTGCCACCCTGCTTATTTAACTCATATGCAGAGTACATCATGAGAAACTCTGGGCTGGAAGAAGCACAAGCTGGAATCAAGATTGCCAGGAGAAATATCAATAACCTTAGATATGCAGATGACACCACCCTTATGGCAGAAAGTGAAAAAAAACTAAAGAGCCTCTTGATGAAAGTGAAAGAGGAAACTGAAAAAGTTGGCTTAAAGCTCAGTATTCAGAAAACTAAGATCATGGCATCTGGTCCCATCACTTCATGGCAAATAGATGGGGAAACAATGGAAACAGTGACTGATTTTATTTTGGGGAGCTCCAAAACCACTTCAAATCATGACTGCATCCATGAAATTAAAAGGCACTTACTCCTTGGAAGGAAAGTTATGACCAACCTAGACAGCATATTAAAAAGCAGAGACATTACTTTACCAACTAAGGTCCATCTAATCAAGGCTATGGTTTTTCCAGTAGTCATGTATGGATGTGAGAGTTAGATTCTAAAGAAAGCTGAGCACCAAAGAAATGGTGCTTTTGAACTGTGGTGTTGGAGAAGACTCCGGAGAGTCCCTTGAACTGCAAGGAGATCCAATCAATCCATCCTAAAGAAATCAGTCCTGAATATTCTTTGGAAGGACTGATGCTGAAGCTGAAACTCCAATACTTTGACCACTTGATGCAAAGAACTGACTCATTTGAAAAGACCCTGATGCTGGGAAGGATTGAAGGCACTAGGAGAAGGGGATGACAGGGGATGGGATGGTTGCATGGCATCACCGACTCAATGGACATGAGTTTGAGTAAGCTCTGGGAGTTGGTGATGGGCAGGGAAGCCTGGCGTGCTGCATTTCTTGGGGTTGCAAAGAGTCAGACACTACTGAGCGACTGAACTGAACTGAACCTAAAAGAGTTGAAGGTACCTAATCCATTTAAGGGGCTTCATAGGTAAGTGGTAGTGGTAAAGAACCTGCCTGCCATTGCAGAAGACATAAGAGATGTGGGTTTGATCCCTGAGAAGATTTCCCTGGAGGAGGGCATGGCAACCTACTCCAATATTCTTCCCTGGAAAATCCCATGGACAGAGGAACCTGGCAGGTTACAGCCCATAGGGTTGCAAAGAATCAGACATGACTCAAGTGACTTAGCAACTACCCCCTCTAAAGGATATTTAAGGGAAAAGAAAAATAATTGGAGAGGATATTGAAACCTCAGACAAGTACAGGTGGCAAATATTAGACACAGCTCAACTGCTAGCCGTATTAGCATAAAATCTCAACGCTAAAAGGCTATTTACCTCAGTTCTTAGTATGTAGTGGCCCAGGTTTCAATAACAAATTATAAAATGTCAAAAACAAAACAAAGCAAAAAAAAAAAAAAAAAAAAGTCTTCTTAAGAGCAACATTTGGGTTGTTTCCAGTTTGGGGCAATTATAAAAGAATTGCTGTCCATGAACAGATTTTTGCATACAAGTTTTAATTATGTAGAGTAGATACCATGGAGTGGGATTTCTCAGTCAATGCAGTAAGTGTAAATTTAACTTCATGAGAAAATTTCAAGTTATTTTCCAATTTGCTTCCTAACATTTTTGCATTCTCAATCAGCAATGTATGAGTTCCAGTTGCTCCACATACGCACCAACACTTGGTTTCTTTTTTTACTTCATGTTTTCCTATTTTTAAGTTTGAGCTATTCTAAGAGGGATGTAGTAATATTTCATATAGTTTTGCTTGGCATTTTGATATTTCCTAACAGTCTTGAATATTTTTTCATGTTTGTATTTGCTATTGATATATCCTCTTTGGTAAAATATTCATATCTGTTCACTGTTTTTTAAATTGAATTTTTATGTTTCTTGTTGTAGCATTTTGAGAGTTACACATACTTAATACAAGATTTTGTTGGATATTGATTTCTCTGTATGTTGTTGTCTTATTGTTATCTTTTCATTATCTCAGTGTCTTCCATAGGGCAATATTTTCAGTTTTTGTAAAGTCCAATTTATCAACTTTTTTAAGGAACATGGTTTTGGTGTCATGATAAAAAGCTATTTGCCTAACTCCTAATAGTGAAGATTTTCTCCTGTTTTCTTCTAAAAGTTTTATAGATTCTTACTGTATATTTATATTTATAATCCATTATGAGCTAATTTTTATATAAGAAATGAGATTTATATGTGGTTCATATTTTTTGCATCTGTATGTCCATTATCCCAACACTACTGAAAAGGTGATAGCAAGTTTGTCGTGACACTATCTCATTGCTGCTATTTTAATTGCATCTTCTTCTTCTGCCCTTCCAGTTATTGATTATTATCCTCATTCTCTCTCTCTCTCTCCCCCTGCCTCTGTCTCTCTATCTTTCTGTCTCTCTTTGTCTCACACACAAATTCATACACATTTATGATGTCTGAGAGAGGCTTTTGGTAGATATAGACATTGAACCTAGAAAGAAGAAAAGAGATAGCTAATTGATGAGAACTGACTGGTAATCATTTATGAACTGGAAAAATTGAAAAGTAGAATTCAAGGGCACTAATGACTTGGAATTTGAATTCCATAACAGGTAAACATGGGACATATAAGCTTTGCTTATTTTTGTTCAGGTAATAATGCATACAAAGTCCATATACTTATGCACATAAATAAGTATTCTTTTATCTGTATACAGCTGGTAATATGAATATTCATGCAATGTTTATGGCTATTTATACACATGTCATGGGCTTCTCTGGTGGCTCAGATGGTAAAGAATCTGCCTGCCATGCAGGATAGCCAGGGTTCAATCCCTGGTTTGGAAAAATCTCCTAGAGAAAGGAATGGCTACCCACTCCAGTATTCTTACCTGGTGAGTTCTGTGGACAGAGGAGCCTGGCAGGCTGAAGTCCACGGGGTCGCAAAGTCAGAAACAACTGAGTGACTGACATACACATATCATAATCTTTTTTGAGATCTAAAGGAAATGGCAACCCACTCCAGTGTTCTTGCCTGGAGAATCCCAGGAACCAGGGAGCCTGGTGGGCTACCGTCTATGGGGTCGCACAGAGTTGGACACGACTGAAGCGACTTGCAGCAGCAGCAGCAGCAGAATACACACACATAAATTTCCATATGCTTATCAAATAGTTGAAAGGTATTTTCAAACTATTTGAAAGGTATTTTTAAGGAGATTAATGTATAAATCTTAAATTTCTATGAAGGAGCATTATGAAACAAATATGTTGATAATGTAGCATGAGAGGTTCTTTAAACCTATGATGATTCCATGCTGTTGAAAATCAGGAGGGTTATTATGCACGTTTTGGCAAAGACATGGATATTGTACATGAATGAACAAAATGAAACCTGTTAGACTACTGAAAGTAGTCCAGGAAGACCAAGAATGTGGATGGCATCCTTCCTTTTCCCATAATTGAACTGCAAATTTGATTACAGTTTCTTACTGGCAGCCTCAGTGCAAGAAAAGTTTTGGTCTCACTGTGGCTGACCTAACTATTTCAAGCCTGACTTCTTCCATTGATTTGCTGAGTTTGGTTTATTAGCATGGTTTCAGGCCACTGTAAAAGATTTTATATCTGGGACAAAATGGCATTGGAATATTTGTAGCATTTCATAGTCTAATCTCAACACTTGGAATAGTTTGAGTTTCAACATGGACCTTTTAAATAAATCCTGAGTATTTTTGGATACCCTAGATATAAGACTGATGAGTAAAGACACAGAATAACTTCTGTTTCATCTTTACATTATTAATATTAGAAGTTAAAATACCATTGTAATAGGGTAATTGCTACTTACAACACAGTCATTTTATAATGATCTGAGCTACATGTGTAAATGGTTATAAGCTTAGACTCTGGAGGCAGATTTAGCTGAAATATTCCTTTTTACAGGAAGTCATCTCTTGGAAGCCTTTGTCCCAGGGGGTCCTGATCTTTCACAACCCATTTAACCTTGTAGTATAAATGCACATTTATCTGTGTCTCTTCCTGATGGAAGGGAAGACCGGAAGACAGAGAGGCAATGTCTTCTTTACTTTTATATTCAAATCAGTGAGAACAATGTGACTTGTGGTGGCTATTCAATAGATATTGTTAATGAATGAAAGGATGAAGGGTGAGTGGATAAATAAATGATGTGACATTAATTAACATATTTATGACATTTTAAGAAATTCCATGTGGTAGCAAGAGTTAGAGATTTTACTAGTGGTGCACAAAGATAACTTGTATTTTTTTTCCACTTTCATTTGTAAGGGATCTTGTCAAGCCAATAAGAACCTGGATTCTAGAAAATGGGTAATTTGATTCCCCCAAACATTTTTGTGAATGCCAACACAGTGGTTTGCAGCTCTGTAACCTATCATGCCAAGACATGGTGGCCTAAATAACTGCCACTTCACAGTCATGTGGGTCAACATCTTGTGCTGGATACATCTGGCCTGTTCTGTTGCTCTCATCTGAATGAGTTACCTGGCACCACAAATGAGGCTGCATGTTCTAAGGTGGATTCATATACAGTGTGGCAGTTGGGGCTGGCTATGGATTAGAGTACATGCTTTCAGTAGGTTAACTCCAGCTTATACACTAGCAACCGGAAGAATTTCCAGCAGCAAGAAAGGACAACTCCCACTGTGTGAGTGCCTGTCAGGTTTCTATTTGTGTCATGTTGGCTAATATCCTTTTGGCCAAAGGGAGTCCTAAAGCCAAGTCCAGAGTTCATGTCAGAGGGGCATGAGCACAGCAAACTGTAGTTCACAGCGGCGGCATTGCTGTATGTAACACATGCAGTGTGGCGTACTGGCAAATCAGACCTCACAGGACAACAGTACAGCGCACAGTCTGGGACTTCCCTGGTGGCTTAAATATTAAGAATCTGCCTGCAATGCAGGAGACCTGGGTTTGATCCCTGGGCCTGGGAGATCCCCTGGAGAGGGGATTGGCAACCCACTCTAGTATTCTTACCTGGAGAATTCCATGGACAGAGGAGTCTGGTGGGCTATAGTCCTTGGGGTCACAAAGAGCCGGACATGACTGAGTGACTAACACTTTCACTTTCTTTCTTCACAGTGCACAGCCTGGACTTTATCTGACAGTGAAATCATGGCTCACTCACAATAGGTTCTATTCAGGAACAAAAGAGCCAAAAGACAAGGTAAAAATCACCTTCGAATTATCCCCATGTACCGGATCAGGACTTTTGGCAAAGCTTACGGACCGTATTTTCCTCTAGGGATGTGGCAGGATACCTAATTGGAATACTTTTCAATTCAGCTAGATTTTTTTAAAGTACTTATACAACATAACCTAATTATTAGGCAATCCCCGACTTATGTATATTTCATCTATTTGTTCATTACTTATGTGTAGTCAACTCAAGATGCATAACTGCTGGAACTCCTCTAAATGCATTCTCTCCCCTAAGGACTTAGAGACATGCCAGGAAATCACTCTCTTCCCACTCTTCCCATATTTAGTTCAGGTAAACCCCAATAATTCTTCATATATCAGCTTTCTCCTGGGGAATCACCCACAAAACAAGGGCAGTGTCCTCTCTTATTAACATTTACAGCATCCACAGCCTTCCTTACAAAACCATTTCAGTAACACTTAGTCAAGTCAAGTCAATATCCGTTCTCCTTCTACTTCAAACATGCTCCTTGAAAGCAAAGCCTTGGTTTGCTCATATTATATGCCCAGCATCTAATTTAGGTGCTCAGTAAGTATTTCTGTGCTGCGTACAAACATTAATAACTCATAGATATCATGGCTTTATGAATGCACACTTTTAAATCTTTGTATCCTCAGAGCCTAACACAAGCAGTGCCTACCACAAGTGTTCAATAAATATTTATTAAGTTAATTTTAACTAACTATGGATTTGATGGGCTTTTCAATCTTGTATAATAACCTAACCATCACATCCAACATTGTTCCTAGAGGGAAAATATGTTCTGAGTTTTCAAAATCTCCAAGCAAATGAACTTTTGGAACTCAATCTGTTTGTCAGCTAGAGGACTGCCTGCTATGCAAAAATGCATATGATAATTACTTGTCAAGTCAAATTTTCAGATGCTTCGTTTTATGACTGAATAATCTACATCACTGTGAATTTCTTTCTCTACTGCTATTTGCTATGAAGGAAAAATCATATACATTTTAGACCATAGAGAGAGTTGAAGAAAGTATTAAGTAGAGATTGTGTAAAGGGAAAAACATTTTTATAATGTTATATAGAATCAGGTTATTTAAGAATACCTGGATTCTACATGTGAAGGGCGTGATTTATAACTGCCACACAAATATGAAAAAGAATCTTTATTTTATAAAACTTAGATTTATGAACTTAGTTTAGCTTTAACTCTTGAGGCCATAATACGCTGGAAAAGATCATTTATTGTGGTACTGTACTCTCAGGCTAATACAATGACTTTTCATCCAAATCACTTATCACTCTTAGTAATGATGTATCATAGTTTAGGATATTTGGAATAAGTAAGTAGTCTTTCAAAAATTCTTCACTTTCTTTATTCACTTATTCTTCACTCATGACAGGAGTTGAACTCCTGAAATGGAAGAAAGGGGATTATGATTGTTCAAGTATCAGAGAAGCAGTATTGTTGACAAAGAGCATTAGCTCTCAGACCCAGTTTTGGCTGCATATAGTTTGTCCACCAAGGTTACTAAGACGGGTGATATGCCTCGCCTGGCTTCCATGGCTAATAACTATGGATCTTGGTAGCTCAGATGGTAATGAATCTGCCTGGAGTGCAGGAGACCTGGGTTCAATAGCTAGGTTGGGAAGATCCCTTGGAGAAGGAAATGACAACCCACTCAAGTATTCTTACTTGGAGAATCCCACAGACAGAGGAGCCTGGTGGGCTACAATCCATGGGGTTGCAAACAGTCAGACATGACTGAATGACTAACACACACATACATTCAATAAAAATTAAGTTTCTATATCCCATAGCTCTCCTATTCTCTTGTCTTCTCAGGATTGCCATCATCTGATGTAGACCAGTAAACCTGTGGTAGATATTTATTCATCATGGCAAAGTATGAAAAATATGTATGCAAAATATTAGCTGTTGCTCCCCTTCACATTTTAATCCAATAGTAGCAATGCCTGTTTCATCATCTTTTGTAGAGTTTAGAATGGAAAGCAGGATTAAACGTTCACTGCTAATTTTACCCTGACCCTCATTCTTTCTGGCATTTATACTATCTTGTCTATATTCACCCTTATAGATAAACATTTGGGTTGCAGTCTTAGAAATTTAGGTTTCTGTGTCTGTATTCACCCTGCTCATTAATTTCTAGTGTAACTAAGTGTACACTACAAAAATATACAATGAATACGATACATAAATAAAAGTGTAACTAATAAAATAATATTTAACATGAATGTTAAAACATCTACATTTTATCAAAAATATCTTTATGTCAAACTAGACAAAGACATTGGCAAAATTAATCTACAGACCAATATCTCTCATGAACAAAGATAGGAAAAAAAATAAAAATTTCAGTTTGCTAAAATTTTCTAAATTTGCTAGTGAAATCCATTTGTATGCTAGTCCATCTAAATATGGTATATATAATACACCATGGACAAGTACAGTTTGTCTAATAAATGTGAGGATATCATAATATTTGAAAGGTCAATCATGTAATTCACCAAATAAAGAGAATAATGGGGAAAATAATGCAGTCATCTCAATAAAAATGCTGCTATTTTCTATCCATTCATTATAAAAGATCAGAAAACCAGCAATGCAAGAAAATCCCTCAATCTAAAAGAGGCTATCTATGAAGACAAAATGAAACAGAAAACAAATGACAACAGAAACAAAATTTGAGCTCGTATCATTGAATACATTCCTTTTATTATCAGGAACAAGGCAAGGATACTGTCATCATTTCTGTTCTACAACCTAGGGAATGTCCTGATGATTACAAGTTGACAAGAAAAAGATGTAAATGACATGGAAAATAAAACATTTCTTTGCAGACTATGTGAGCAGGGATGTAAGAAAATCCTTAAAAAATCTACAAAACCTGCTAAAGAATGCATATAAGAGCTACTGGAGCTAGTAAGTAGATTTTGTACAATGGCAGGGTAAAAGGTTAACAATAGTAATCTATTGTTTTTCTATACACTATTAACTAACAAATGGAAATTAAATTATTAAAACTGTATCAAACCATTAAAACCAAAACTTAATGATAAATATGACATTTGTGATAGACCAATGCAGTCTGTACAGTTTCATGTCAATCCCAAAGAAAGGCAATGCCAAAGAATGCTCAAACTACCGCACCATTGCACACATCTCACATGCTAGTAAAGTAATGCTCAAAATTCTCTAAGCCAGGTTTCAGCAATACGTGAACCATGAACTTCCAGATGTTCAAGCTGGTTTTAGAAAAGGCAGAGGAACCAGAGGTCAAATTGCCAACATCAGCTGGATCATGGAAAAAGCAAGAGAGTTCCAGAAAAACATCTATTTCTGCTTTATCGACTATGCAAAAGCTTTTGACTGTGTGGATCACAATAAACTGTGGAAAATTCTGAAGGAGATGGGAATACCAGTCCACTTGACCTGCCTCTTGAGAAACCTGTATGCAGGTCAGGAAGCAACAGTTATAACTGGACATGGAACAACCAACTGGTTCTAAATAGGAAAAGGAGTACATCAAGGCTGTATATTGTCACCCTGCTTATTTAACTTCTATGCAGAGTACATCATGAGAAACGCTGGGCTGGAGGAAGCACAAGCTGGAATCTAGAGTGCCGGGAGAAATATCAATAACCTCAGATATGCAGATGACACCATCCTTATGGCAGAAAGTGAAGAGGAACTAAAGAGCCTCTTGATGAAAGTGAAAGAGGAGAGTGGAAAAGTTGGCTTAAAGCTCAATATTCAGAAAACCAAGATTATGACATCCGGTCCCATCACTTCATAGCAAATAGATGGGAAACAGTGGAAACAGTGGCTGACTTTATTTATTAGGGCTCCAAAATCACTGCAGATGGTGATTGCAGCCATGAAATTAAAAGACGCTTACTCCTTGGAAGGAAAGTTATGACCAACCAAGATAGCATATTAAAAAGCAGAGACATTATTTGTCAACAAAGATATGTCTAGTCAAGGCTATGGTTTTTCCAGTGGTCATGTATGGTTGCGAGAGGTGGACTATAAAGAAAGCTGAGCACCAAAGAATTGATGCTTTTGAACTGTGGTGTCGGAGAAGACTCTTGAGAGTCCCTTGAACTGCAAGGAGATCCAACCAGTCCATTCTGAAGGAGATCATCCCTGGGATTTCTTTGGAAGGAATGATGCTGAAGCTGAAACTCCAGTACTTTGGCCACCTCATGTGAAGAGCTGACTCATTGGAAAAGACTCTGAAGCTGGGAGGGCAGGTGGAGAAGGGGATGCCAGACAATGAGATGGCTGGATGGCATCACTGACTCGATGGACGTGAGTCTGAGTGAATTCCAGGAGTTTGTGATGGACAGGGAGGCCTGGCGTGCTGCGATTCATGGGGTCGCAAAGAGTCGGACACGACTGAGTGACTGAACTGAACTGAACAGAGAAGAACACCGAGTTAATGAAGATAATGGTGACCTTCTTCAAAAGATCCCATGCATGTACTGCTACACTCAGTGCTCCCAACCCTGCAGCAGGCCACCACCAACCCACGCCTCTGCTGGAGACTCCTGGACACTCACAGGAAAGTCTGGGTCAGTCTCTTTTGGGGTCACTGCTCCTTTCTCCTGGGTCCTGGTGCACAGGGTTCTGTTTGTGCCCTCTAAGAGTCTATTTTCCAGTCCTATGTAAGTTCTGGCAGTTCTATGGTGGGGTTAATGGTGACCCCTCCAAGAGCGTATGCCATACCAAGGCTGCTGCCCCAGAGCTCCTGTCCCTTGGCAGTGCCCTGCTGACCCATACCTCCACAGGAGACACTCAAACACAGTTCTCTCAGTCTCTGTGGTGTCCCTGGGTCCTGGTGCACACAAGGTTATTTTGAGCCCTCTGAGCATTTCTGGTGGGAATAGGGTTTGATTCTAAACCTGAATTCACCCCTCCTACCATCTTACTGGGGGTTCTTTGCCCTTGAACGTGGTATATCTGCTGAAGCCACTCCAGCACCTACCATCCTACTGGGGTTTCTCTGACCTTGGACCTGGGATATCTCCTCATGGCTGCACAGCCACTCCAGCATTGATGGATGGCAGGATCAAATAAGATTTCAGCATTTAACAGGTGATGGCAAGAGTGAACATTGACATTTTAGGAATCAGCAAACTAAAATGGACTGGAATGGGTGAATGTAACTCAGATGACTAATATATCTACTACTGTGGACAGGAATCCCTTAGAAGAAATGGAGTAGCCATCATAGTCTACAAAAGAGTCCAAAATGCAGTACTTGGATGAAATCTCAAAAACACAGAATGATCTCTGTTCATTTCCAAGGCAAACCATTCAATATCACGGTAATCCAAGTCTATGCCCTGACAAGTAACGCTGAAGAAGCTGAATTTGAACGTTTCTATGAAGAACTACAAGAACTCCTAGAACTAACACCCAAAAAAGATGTCCTTTTCATTATAGGGAACTGGAATGCAAAAGTAGGAAGTCAAGAAACACCTGGAATAACAGGCAAATTTGGCCTTGGAGTACAGAATGGAACAGGGCAAAGCTAACAGAGTTTGGCCAAGAGAACGTACTGGTCATTGCAAACACCCTCTTCCAACAAAACAAGAGAAGACTCTACATGTGGACATCACTAGATGGTCAACACTAAAATAAGATTGATTATATTCTTTGCAGCCAAAGATAGAGAAGCTGTATACAGTCAACAAAAATAAGACCAGGAGCTGACTGTGGCTCAGATCATGAATTCCTTATTGCCAAATTCAGACTTAAATTGAAGAAAGTAGGGAAAACCACTAGACCATTCAGGTATGACCTAAATCAAATCCCTTATGATTATACAGTGGAAGTGAGAAATAGATTTAAGGGACTAGATTTCATAGATAGAGTGCCTGATGAACTATGGACAGAGGTTCATGATAGCATACAGGAGACAGAGATCAAGACCATCTCCAAGAAAAAGAAATGCAAAAAAGCAAAGAGGCTGTCTGAGGAGGCCTTACAAATAGCTGTGAAAAGAAGAGAAGTGAAAAGCAAAGGAGAAAAGGAAAGATATACCCATTTGAATGCAGAGTTCCAAAGAATAGCAAGAAGAGTTAAGAAGGCTGATCAATGCAAAGAAATAGAGGAAAACAGTAGAATGGGAAAGACTAGAGATCTGTTAAAGAAAATTAGACATACCAAGGGAACATTTCATGCAAACATGGGCTCAATAAAGGACATAAATGGTATGGACCTAAGAGAAGCAGAAGATATTAAGAAGAGGTGGCAAGAATACACAGAAGAACTGTACAAAAAAAAGATCTTCATGACCCAGATAGTCACAGTGGTGTGATCACTCACTAGAGTCAGACATCCTGGAATGTGAAGTCAAGTTGGCCTTAGGAAGCATGACTACAAACAAGGCTTGTGGAGGTGATGGAATTTCAGTTGAGCTATTTCAAATCCTAAAAGATGATGCTGTGAAAGGGCTGCACTCAATATGCCAGCAAATCTGGAAAACTCAGCAGTGGCCACAGGACTGGAAAAGTCAGTTTTTATTCCAATCCCAAAGAAAGGAAATGCCAAAGAATGCTCAAACTATCACACAATTGCACTCATCTCACATGCTAGTAAAGTAATACTCAAAATTCTCCAAGCCAGGCTTCAACAGTATGTGAGCTGTGAACTTCCAGATGTTCAAGCTGGTTTTATTAAAGGTAGTGGATCCAGAGATCAAATTGCCATCATCCACTGGATCATCGAAAAAGCAAGAGCGTTCCAGAGAAACATCTATTTCTGTTTTATTGACTATGCCAAAGCCTTTGATCTGTGTGGATCACCACAAACTGTGGAAAATTCCTAAAGAAATGGGAATACCAGACCACCTGAGCTGCTTCTTGAGAAATCTGTATGCAGGTCATGAAGCAACAGTTAGAACTGGACATGAAACAACAGACTGGTTCCAAATAGGGAAAGGAGTACGTCAAAGCCGCATTTTGTCACAGTGCTTATTTAACTTATATGCAGAGTACACCATGAGAAACGCTGGGCTGGAGTAAGCACAAGCTGAAATCATGATTGCCAGGAGAAATATCAATAACCTCAGATATGAAGATGGCACCACCCTTATTGCAGAAAGCAAAGAAGAACTAAAGAGCCTCTTGATGAAAGTGAAAGTGGAGAGTGAAAAAGTTGGCTTAAAGCTGAACATTCAGAAAACTAAGATCATGGCATCCGGTCCCATCACTTAATGACAAATAGATGGAGAAACAGTGGAAACAGTGAGAGACTATTTTTGGGGGCTCCAAAATCACTACAGATGGTGACTGCAGTCATGAAATTAAAAGACGCTTACTCCTTGGATGAAAAGTTATGACCAACCTAGACAGCATATTAAAAAGCAGAGACATTACTTTGCCAACAAAAGTCTGTCTAGTCCAGGCTATGGTTTTTCCAGTGGTCATGTATGGATGTGAGAGGTGGACTATAAAGTAAGCTGAATGCCAAAGCTGAGTGCCTTTGAACTGTGGTGTTGGAGAAGACTCTTAAGATTCCCTTGAACTGCCAGGCAATCAGACCAGTCCATCCTAAAGGAAATCAGTCCTGAATATTCATTGGAAGTTCTGATGTTGAAGCTGAAACTCCAATACTTTGAAGAGCTGACTCATTTGAAATGACTCTGATGCTGGGAAAGATTGAGGGCAGGAGGAGAAGGGGACAGGAGATGATGAGATGGTTGGATGGCATCACAAACTCAATGGACATGAGTTTGAGTAAACTCTAGGAGTTGCTGATGGACAGTGAGGATTGGCATGCTGCAGTGCATGGGGTCACAAAGAGTTGGACATGACTGAGCAACTGAAGTGATTGACCTACTAAGCATTTTATTTTGTATTTTATCTTACAAAACACAAATTTTAGTTATTATATTCTAAACTTGCATCACTTCATGGGAAATAGATGGGGAAACAGTGTCAGACTTTATTTTTTGGGCTCCAAAATCATTGCAGATAGTGATTGCAGCCATGAAATTAAAAGACGCTTACTCCTTGGAAGGAAAGTTCTGACCAACCTAGATAGCATATTCAAAAGCAGAGACATTACTTTGTGAACAAAGGTCCATCGAGTCAAGGCTATGGTTTTTCCTGTGGTCATGTATGGATGTGAGAGTTGGACTGTGAAGAAAGCTGAGCGCCCAAGAATTGATGCTTTTGAACTGTGGTGTTGGAGAAGACTCTTGAGAGTCCCTTGGACTGCAAGGAGATCCAACCAGTCCACTCTGAAGGAGATAAACCCTGGGATTTCTTTGGAAGGAATGATGCTAAAGCTGAAACTCCAGTACTTTGGCCACCTCATGCGAAGAGCTGACTCATTGGAAAAGACTCTGATGCTGGGAGGGCAGGAGGATAAGGGGACGCCAGAGGATGAGATGGCTGGATGGCCTCACTGACTGGATGGACTTGAGTCTGAGTGAACTCCGGGAGTTTGTGATGGACAGGGAGGCCTGGTGTGCTGCGATTCATGGGGTCGCAAAGAGTCGAACACGACTGAGCGACTGAACTGAACTGAACTGAAACTTGCTGTTTGTTAAATTATAGACCCAGAATTATATATCAAGAGATGAGCAACACGTTTGCAGAAGCTTTACATATTGAACTGTGCAGATGGTATAAGATCACTAATAATGTAAAACCACATATAAGTAATAAAATTGTCATTATAAGTAGGTATCCTTGATTTGAGATGGAAAATGTATTAATGGCTGTTAAATGAGGTATAGTATAAAAAGATTTTTATTATGAAAGGTGTTTAAATGATATAAGGGATAAATATGACAACAACATCATAGTCATGGGCCTCTGATTTATAAGGCTTTTATTTTTATAAGATAACTTTGTTCAACAGCAGATGTGTTTCTTAAAAGAATTTTCCTTTGTGGGTAGAAAAAACAACTTGTTAGTAAATAAACAATAGAGGATATTCAACAAGTGACTGAAGGATTGGAGCTGCCATTTTCCAAGCAAAAATCTCCATTTTATTTTCAAGATGTATCACTGTATACTGAGAGTACAGGAATAATTCCTACTTTGAGTTTGGATATTTTTGGAAATGCACTTAAAAAATTCTTTTCAATTTAGTAGTTTCTGATAATGATAGAGATGCTTATGTAGATTTATGGTTGTACTGTAACTATATATTTATAAAACTATTTTAATTTTAGAGTTTAAAATTGTTGTCATAGCTAAGTTGTGTCTGACTCTTTTGTGACCCCATGGACTGTAGCTCACCATGCTCCTCTGTCCGTGGGATTTCCCAGGTAAGAATACTGCAGTGGGTTCCCACTTCCTTCTTCAGGGGATCTTACTAATGCATGCATCAAATCTGTGTTTCCAGGATTTTCAGGACGATTCTTTATCACTAAGCCAGCAAGGAAACCCTTAAAATGGTTGTAGTTGTTCAGTCGCTAGTCATGTTTGAGTCTTTGGGACTCCATGGACTGCAGCACACCAGCCTCTTTTCTCCTACACTGTCTGCCAGAGTTTGCTCAAATTCCTGTCCATTGAGTCAGTGATACTATCCAACCATCTCATCCTCTGGTTCTCCCTTTTCCTTTTGCCTTCAATCTTTCCCAGAATCAGGGTCTTTTCCATTGAATCATCTCTTCCCATATGGAGGCCAGATTATTGCAGCTTCCACTTTAGCATCAGTCCTTCCAATGAATATTCAGAGTTGATTTTCTTCAGGATTGGCTGGTTTGGTTTCCTCTCAGTCCAAGGGACTCTCAAGTGTTTTCTCCAGCACCACAATATGAAAGCATCAATTTGTCAGTGCTCAGCCTTCTTTGTGATCCAGCTGTCACATCCATACAGGACTATTAGAAAAACCATAGCTTTGACTATATGGACCTTTGTTGGCAAAGTGATGTTTCTGCTTTTTAATACACTGTCTAGGTTTCTCATAGCTTTACTTCCAAGAAGAAAGCTTCTTTAAATTTCATGGCTGCAGTCACTGTCTGCAGTGATTTTGGAGCCCAAGAAAATAAAGTCTGTCACTGCTTCACTTTTTCCCCTTATATTGTCATGAAGAGATGGGACGGGATTCCATGACCCTAGTATTTTGAATGTTGAGTTTAAAGTCATCTTTTTCACTCTCCTCTTTTACCCTAATCAAGAGGCTCTTTAGTTCCTACTCACTCTCTGCCATTAGAATAGCATCATCTGCATATCTGAGGTTATTGATACCTCTCCCAGCAATCTGGATTCCAGATTGTGATTCATCCAGCCTGGCATTTCGCATAATGTACTCTGCATATAAGTTAAATAAACAGGGTGACAATATACAGCCGTGTCATACTCCTTTCCCAATTTTGAAGCAGTCCATTTTTCTATTTTGGTTCTAACTGTTGCTTCTTGACTTGCATACAGTTTTCTCAGGAGGCAGGTGAAGAGATCTGGTACTCCTATATCTTTAAGAATTTTCCACAGCTTGTTGTGATCCACCCAGTTAAAGGCTTTAGTGTAGTCAATGAAGAAGTAGATGTTTTTCTGGAATTCCCTTGGTTTCTCCATGATCCAAGGAATGTTGGCAATTTGATCTCTGGTTTGTCTGCCTTTTCTAAACCCAGCTTGAACATCTGGAAGTTCTTGGCACTGCTGAAAGATAGCTTAAAGGATTTTGAGTATGACCTTTCTAGCATGTGAAATGATCACAATTGTATGGTAGTTTGAACATTCCGTGGCATTGCCTTTCTTTGGGATTGGAATAAAAACTGACCTTTTCCAATCTTATGGCCACTGCTGAGTTTTCCAAATTTTCTGACATAATCAGTGGAGCACTTTAACAGCATCATCTAAATAGCTCAGCTGGAATTTCATCTCCTCCACTAGCTTTGTTTGTAGCAGTGCATCTTAGGCCCACTTGACTTTACAGTCCAGGATGTCTGGCTGTAGGTGAGTGTCCATACCATCATGTTTATCCAGGTCATTAAGACCTTTTTGTATAGTTCTTCTATGTATTCTTGCCACCTCTTCCTAATCTCTTCTGCTCCTGTTAGGTCCTTACTTGTCCATCCTGCATGAAGTGTTCCCTTGATATCTCCAGTTTTCTTGAAGAGATCTGTAGTCATCCCTTTTCTATTGTTTTCCTTTACTTCTTTGCATTGTTCACTTAAGAAGGCCTTCTTATCTCTCCTTGCTATTCTCTGGAACTCTGCATTCAGTTGGGCATATCTTTCCTTTTCTCCTTTGCCTTTCACTTCTCTTCTTTTCTCAGCTATTTGTAAAGCCTCCTCAGACATCCGCTTTTCCTTCTTGCATTTCTTTTTCTTGGGGATGGTTTTGATCACCACCTCATGTACCATGTTACTAATCTCTGTCCATAATTCTTCAGGCACTGTGTCTACCAGATCTAATCCCTTCAATCTAGTAGTCACTTCCAGTGTATAATCATAAGGGATTTCATTTGGGTCATACCTCAATGGCCTTGTGGTTTTTCCCTACTTTCTTCAATTAAAGTCTGAATTTTGCGATAAAGCACTCATTATCTGAGCCACAGTTACTTCCAGGTCTTGTTTTCCTGATTTTATAAGGGTTCTCCATCTTTGGCTCCAAAGAACATTGTCAACCTGATTTGATTTGAGTATTTAACATTTGATGATGTCCATGGGTAGAGTCCTCTCTTGGGTTGTTTGCTATGATCAGCATGTTTTGTTGGCAAAACTCTTGTCAGCCTTTGCCCTGCTTTTTGTAGTCCAAGGCCAAACATGCCTATTATTCTGGGTATCTCTTGATTTCCTACTCTGCATTCCAATCCTCTATGATGAAAAGGACATCTTTTTTTTTGGTGTTAGTTCTAAGAGATGGTTTAGGTCTTCATAGAATTGGTGAACATCAGCTTTTTTGGCATCTGGAGTTTGGGCATAGACTTGATTACTCTGATGTTGAATGGTTTGTCTTGGAAATGAACCAAGATCATTCTGTTGTTTTTGAGGTTACACCAAAGTACTGCATTTCAGACTCTTTTGTTGACTATGAGGGCTACTGCATTTCTTCTAAGGGATTCTTGCCCACAGTAGTAGATATAATGACCATCTGAATTACATTCATCCATTCCCATCCATTTTAGTTCACTGATTCCAAAGATGTCAGTGTTCAATCTTGCCATCTCCTGCTTGACCGTGTCCAATTTACCTTAAGAAATATTGCCCTTAAAAGTTCACAATTCTATTATTTAACATGAACTAAACCAAAGCAATTTAAAACTACTTAACATCTTCAACGGGATATTTCCTACATTGCTCCCTTCTAAAATGCTTTGCCCTTTGTTCTTACTACTATTATTATTTGGATTGTTATGTTTAGCCAAGGTTTTTTATGATTTTGTTGCTTTTATTTTTATTTGATAAGTTTACTGTCAGTCTTTATTTTGATAGTTAAAATATGCTGTCATAAAGTATGTGTGTGCTAAGCCCCTTCAGTCCTGTCTGACTCTTTGTGACCCTATGGACTGTAGCCCACCAGGCTCCTCTCTCCCTGGGATTCTCCGGGCTAGAATACTAGAGGGGCTTACCATGTGCCTTCCTTCCCAAGGGGATCTTCCTGACTCAGGAAACCCATGTCTCTTATATCTCCTGGATTGGCAGTTGGGTTCTTTACCACTAGCACCACTTGAGAAGCCCCAACATGAAGTATATACTCCCTTTCAGTTCATTTCAGTTCAGTTGCTCAGTCATGTCCAACTCTTTGTGACCCCATGGACTGCAGCATGCCAGGCTTCCATGTCCATCACCAACTCCTGGATCTTGCTCAAACTCATGTCCATTGAGCCGGTGATGTCATCCAAACATCTCATCCTCTGTTGTCCCCTTCTCCTGCCTTCACTCTTTCCCAGCATCAGGGTCTTTTCTCCTTTAAATACTTACATTTCAAAAGATCTTAGAACACAAATCCTTAGAGCTAGGGGATAGAAAAGACTCAACTTCCTCTATTCATCATATGTTTCATTTCTTCAAAAGCAAATTTCCTTAATATAAGAATACACTTTAAACTAAATGGGAAAACATTTTCTATTTTTTTTCTAACCAAAACAAGCCCCATTCTCTTCCTTTTCTGTATATATTACTTTCTGTTTAATCACACAGGTGTTTATACTCCTCAGGAAATATACAGTTGACCCTGAACAACACAGGCTTGAACTACACAGGTCCACTTTTATGTGGATTTTTTTTTTTTTCAATAAATGTGTACTATACTACCACACAATCCACGGTTAGTTAAATTGCAGAACTACAGATTCGGAAGGCTGACTGTCAAATTATATATAGATTTTTGACAATGTATAGGTCAGCACTCAAAACTTCTGCATTGTTCAAGGGCCAACTGTATAGAGAAACTTTATGGGGAATTCCCTTGCAGTCCAGTGATTAGGATTTGGTACTTTCACTGTAGGGCTGGGATTCAACCTATGGTCAGAAAACTAAGAGCCCTCCACAAGCCGTGCAGCAAGGCCAAAACCAAACAAACAAAAACTATGAAACAACAACAACAAAGCACAAGTGTGTTCAAGTTATTCTGAAAGCAGATAAGATCATTTCAATAAATAAATGAATTTGATAACAAAATTATCTCATCCAAATCACTCTGAACTTAAACTGCTACCTTTATTTTTAAATTAATTAATTTATTTTAATTGGAGACTAATTACTTTACAATATTGTAGTGGTTTTTGCTATGCATTGACATGAATCAGCCATGGGTGTACATGTGTCCCCCATCCTGAAACCTCCTCCCACCTTTCTTCCCATCCCACTCCTCAGTGTCGTCCCAATGCTCTGGCCCTGAGCGCCCTGTCTCATGCGTTGAACCTGGACTGGTCATCTATTTCACATATGGTAACATACATATTTCAATGCTACTCTCTCAAATCATCCCACCCTCACCCCCTAAAAAATGTTTTATCCTGGAGAAATCAGTGCTAGACTTCCAAGCAAAATATAACTCAGAAAATATGTGTATTTTGGAGGGAATGATAACAAAAGTACCTGAGTAAACTTTTGAAAACACATATTAGACAAATCTAATGTAAATATGTTGAGGCAAGTAAAAAATTCCAGATTTAGAGTAGTAAAAACCTTAAATCTACAAACACAGGCAAGAAAACATTAACACCATGCTGTGTAAAAAGTCCAAGTGTAACCACGAACTATGACTGAATGTAAATGGATAAGAAATATACTATGGGTATTGTTCCCCCAGCATAGCTGCTGCTAACCCAGCTGACTTAGAGCTTGGAAGGCAATAGTTTTGATCAGGATTTTCCCTAAGCAACAACCTATCATTTTAATGTGTCTGGATAGCTTTCACTATCCAGATTTTGTATATTACAAAATCATTTGAAAATATATGTTGAGCCTTATGGTTTTTATAGTAGCAAAATGTCAAGTACTTTTAAATAAGGAAGAGAAACAATTATTTATTTTTAGCTTATTGTTTTAATTGTCAGTAACTGCATCATCAGGGTTCATTAAACAATAGCTGGCTTTCTACAAATTCAGAGAAAATAATTTGAAGTTTCTGTAATCCTCTGTTTTGTTATACTGCATATTGGCTTCTACAAATAACTAAAAGATATGAGCTAAAAAAATTAAAAATCTAAGATAATGGTAAATAAAGCAATTTGTTTCACAGTTCACTTAGATGGTGGAAGTTTATACCAGAATGCATTCTAGAAAGTCATCAAAAATATGCATAACTGAGGTAGGTAATTTCATTGTGGCATATTTTCATTTTAATAGATTTTTATTAAATTCATAAAAGTTAATGGACTAGGGATTAAGTCATCATGAACCCTTTCCCAATTGTCTGTTATTAATAGCACCCCAGTAGTGATGCCATTGTTAAATACTTTCATTCTAAATGTCTTCTTTCAGTCAATCATGATTTTTCATCTGAGTTCCTACTCCAACAGTTCTTCCAGATAATTGTGTTTCTTGTTTTTAGTACCCAAGTTTTCTGAAATCTCACAGCTTTGATGTTCATATGCTATAATATATTTAAAGTATGCAGTGTAAATAATGCAAATATTGAAAGTATGTGTCCTTATAGATTAGAAAGATATTATTGGCCATACAGTAAGATTACTGACACACAGAATTAAGGGGAGCGAAAATGATCCTTTCTTTAAATGAGAACCTAAACTAATTCTATTCATGGATCTGTTTTGTTTAGGCTCTCTTCTTTACAAGTCAATAAACTAAAAATTGAAATTTAATTTAAGATAAAATTAAAAATTGGGTTTGTATTCAAGATGTTCTCCAGTTTTCACTTTATTAATCATCCACACTCACCTCACCATTATTTCTGTCTATAACATGTTCCGGGGACACATATAGGTTGTTGATAGATTTTTTTTTCCAGTGAAGCATCTTTATTTGGTAGCTCATCTGTTTAGGTCCAATTTGCCAGTGATTGAATCGGATAAATTAACTCCAACCATTTTATGACTCCTAGATTTTTTATTTTGATCCTTACTCTTGTGGAGATAATGCTTTCCTTCTTAATTGAAATGAGATGAGTCCAGGAGAAAGTTCATTATTTAAAGTGCTTTGTGGTTGGGTTATGTACACCATCACTGCTATTTATGTCTAAACTACTGCACTTATTTGTCCATGAATAGAATTTTATACTGTTTTATAAGACTAACTACTTTCATGGTTTAAATACAACTAACTATATATGGATTTGTAAAGTAAAATTGGATATAAGTGCTGTAACTCTAGAGGGCACACATTTGGAAGCCTAATATAGTTAGTTGGGAGACCTGATTTGGATGCCCACATATAATTTTCTTCCACTCCAAAATCTCAAAGAACAAGCCCTGATGCAACTTACTTACTTCTAGGATTTGAGAGTTCAAGTCCTCTTAGTAAGATGAACTTTGTCCTTCTGGGCAGAGGCATTATAATAGCATCTTTCATTATAGAAGCACATAACCCTTTGTGACATATCATTCATCAAATAATAAAATAAGAACCCCATTTGTGGTATAATCTTAACTGTGCATATAGAGCTTTTGTATTAGTCTACAGTATGTCTTGAAGCTAAATTTGATTACTGTTCCTCTAGCAATATTTAAACAAGTTGAATTATGTAAAGTTGTGCTTATGGCTTAAATGGCACTCTTCCGTGTAATGTAAATAAAGTAACCACTGTAGTGTACAACTATATGCACGTAAGAAAGAATAACATCAGATTATTTGGTACCCAAAGGTTTAATGTATCTTTTTCTGGGAAACCCCTGATGCATTTAAAAATTCTTCATTGTCATATTAATAACTATTATCTAAACCAAGCTTGTAGAGTTTAAACTGAGAAAAAGGACATGCACTTTTGTCCAAATATAGTTCAAATTTCTTTATCCCTTGACTTTTAAAGAAGCATTTTAGATGGGAGAAAAAATTAAAAGTAGTATAAATGTTTGCTGCATATAAAATGCATAAAGAACTCATTATGCTGAAAAGATAGTTGATTAAAACATAGTAATATTAGTTTACTCGCTAAGTCATGTCTGACTTTTGCAACCCCATGGACTATAGCCTGCCAGGCTCCTCTGTCCATGGAATTCTCCAGGCAAGAATACTGAAGTGGGTTTCCATTTCCTTCTCCAAGTCATCTTCCTGACCCAGGGATCAAACCCAGGTCTCCTGCATTGTAGGCAGATTCTTTACCAGCTGAGCTGAAAAGGAAGCCCAATTAAAACATAAATATGTTTTAAAAAGTATGTATGCAGGTTCACGAATAATAGATAAATGAAGGCTTCTTAACAGAAAGTTAGGGATGTTGAGTGTGATCAGATTATATGTACAAACTATGTCCTTCTATGGTCTGTCCCTAAAAATCTAATCAGTTCTAAAATTTTATACCTTATCTTTATTTTTTCCATTAGAAGGACCATTCAAAAATAATTGTTACACATCAACTTTTAAAATTGAAATTGAAATTATGGAAATCAGAAACAAAATTCTTTGGTTTTCTGCACTTTGTTACTTCAATTAGGAAATCAGAAAACTTTTATAAATAAGGCTAAAAAACTGACAGATTATGCAGTAATATTGGAAAATATCCACAATCATAATATGAGATTTTAATACACATGCATCAGTAGCTTTAGAAGAAACTGTCAAGCAGTTTTAAAAAATTCATTTTCATATATCAAGAATATATTCTATAAGGTAGAAATTAAACTAGCACATCTAATCCATAACTAACATGTCTTTTGCAAAAATTCAAAATTTGTGTTATAAAACTTTCCCAGTATCAGTAACATTAGAGGCAGTAGGTCAGACCCTGAAATGTTAAATCTATTTAGAAACTTTAGGGGCTTCTCTGTTGGCTCAGATGGTAAAGAATCCACCTGCAATACAGGAGACCTGGGTTCGATTCCTGGGTTGGGATGATCCCCTGGAGGAGGGAGTGGCAACCCACTCCAGTATTCTGGCCTGGAGAATTCCTGTGGAAAGAGGAGCCTGGCAGGCTATAGTCTATGGAATTGCAAAGAGTTGGACGTGACTCATCAACTAAGCACAGCACAGAAACTTTAAACATTTGTCACAATAACTTACAGGTTAAAGAGAAGCATGTTGTCAAATGAGGGAGAGGTTTATGATTATGGTGGCGGTGGTTTAGTCGCTAAGTCATGTCCTACTCTTGCGACACTATGGACTATAACCAGCTAGGTTCCTCTGTCCATGGGATTCTCTGGGCAAGAATACTGGAGTGGATTGCCACTTCTCTCTCCAGGGGATCTTCCTAACCCAGGAATAGAACCTGGGTCTCCTGCATTGCAGGCAGATTCTTTAGTGACTGAGCTGTGAGGGAAGTCCCTCATGATCTTAATCACATTTATTTATAAAATAAATTTTGCAGATACATGGTTTCTCAAAAATACAGGGGAAAAAAGTAACAAACCAAACCAAAAGTAAGTAGAATAAAGAAAGCAAATATTAGTATTTTAAAATAAACAAAAAGCAACTAATATAAATATAACCTTTCTTTTGGAAAAGAAAGACAAGACAAATGGAAGTAACAGGCAAAATATATTTTTTAAGCTTAAAGCAAACTTTACTTTCAAAATTATTTTTTACAAAGACCATTATGTAGAAACACTTATTTAATTTAATATATAATTATATTAAATTATATATATTATATATAATATATAAAAATATATATTAAATTAAATATATTATATATTAAATATATATATATGGGCTTCCCTAGTAGCTCAGCCAGTAAAGAATTCACCTGTAATGCTGGACACCTGGGTTTGATCCCCGGGTTGGGACAATCCCTTGGAGAAGGGAATGGTTACCCACTTCAGTTGCCTAGAGAATTCCATGGACAGAGGAGCTTGGTGGGCTACAGTCCATGGGGTCACAAAGAGTCGGACTTGATTGAGCGACTAACACACACACACACACACACACACACACGGAGAGAGAGAGAGGGAATAAACTGAGGGGTGGATATAGTAGTCACCTTTCATTTTGTCCTCTCTATACACATTGTAGTCCAAGCTGGCATTGTTTCTGATAATTTTCGTAAGATCGTCTCTCATGTGTTTCATTAAAGTTCATGCCATTAGATCAAAGCCACACTGACAGATCCCTTTCAGATAATCCTCTATCTTTGGTTCTTGCTAAGACAGCTAAAGGACAATGCCCTTAACCTTTGTAGAAGTCTTACTGTTACAGAGAATAACGACTTTGACTCCATATTGAATCTGTTCCTTTAGCTCTAACCTTTGTGCTCTGTGTCCTGTGCTTAGTCATACTGGCTCCGCATCTTTGTAAAAGAATGTTGCCTATAACCTGAAATATATGTGATAACCCATTCTCAAGGCTCTGTCCCACAAATGTGACCTTTAAAAGTCTGATAGAAAGTTGAATAACAGAAAATAATGTCTTTTTGAAGTTTTATCAGAACACTGTGACCAAACCTACAAGGCTAACTGTAAGAACAGAGGATTCCAGTACCAATAAATCTGCAACAAGTAGCTAAACACCCTTCCCATTTTAGAATAAAAACTGTGAATTCAAACTTGGGTAATGTGTACTTAGGGGACACTAGTCCACCATCTTCTCAGTTTTCTGGCTTTTTTAAGTTGATATTCCTTGCCCCAGCCTCTTATCTCTCCATTTGTTGGCCTGTCATGCAATGAGCAGTATGAGATTGGACTTGGTAACACTATGGCTGCTTGATTTAAGAGGATCTAGGAGGTACAAACTTAATCTCTTGTAAGTGTCCTCTATGTGACTGAATATTCCTAACTTTTTGGTTTTTATGAGGTTTGAGTAGAAGATTCTGGAGTGACATGGTCAGCTTCTATATTCTACATAACTTGAGAGAATTGCAACAAGTATTCCACTTCATCATAAACATCTCTGTAACTCCAGATTTCAATAATATAATGTTGCATCTTTCTGAGCCCTTGCTAACAGCATCTTTAATATTTTGATTTCTCCTTACAGTTTCTTCAAGTCAATTTAGACTCTATCATGCTCCTCAAATTACTTATATTCTTTATTCACTTAACAATCCTAACACAATTCCACATACACAGATTTTTTTTACCAGAAGCACCCTACTTTCAGATACCAATATCCGTATCAGCATTCTATTACTATACAATAATACAATTACAACCTTAGTAATTTAAAAAATACAGTTATTCTCTGACAATTTCTGTGGGTCAGGAGTGGAGGCATAGAATAATAAGATTATTCATTTCAGTTCAGTCACTCAGTAGTGTCGGACTCTTTGCGACCACATAGACCGCAGCATGCCAGGCGTCCCTGTCCATCACCAAATCCCAAAATTTACTCAAACTCATATCCATTGTGTTGGTGATGCCATACAACCATCTCATCCTCTGTTGTCCCCATCTCCTCCTGCCTTCAGTCTTTTCCAGCATCAGTGTCTTTTCAAGTGAGTCAGTTCTCTGCAAAGTATTGGAGTTTCAGCTTCAGCATCAGTCCTTCCAATGAATATTGAGGACTGATTTCCTTTAGGATGGACTGGTTGGATCTACTTGTAGACCAAGGGAATCTCAAGAATCTTCTCCAACACCACAGTTCAAAAGTATCAATTCTTCAGTGCTCAGCTTTCTTTACAGTCCAATTCTCACATCCATTCATGACTACTGGAAAACTGTAGCTTTGACTAGATGGACTTGTGTTGGCAAAGTAATGTCTCTGCTTTTTAATAAGATGCCTAGGTTGGTCATAACTTTCTTCCAAGGAGCAAGTATCTTTAATTTCATGGCTGCACGCACCATTTGAAGTGATTTTGGAGACCCAAAAACTAGTCTCCCACTGTTTCCACTGTTCTGAAGTGATGGGATTGGATGCCATGATCTTAGACTTTTGAATGTGGAGTTTTAAGCCAACTTTTTCACTCTCCACTTTCACTTTCATCAAGAGGCTCTTTAGTTCTTCGCTTTCTGCTATAAGGGTGGTGTCATCATCATATCTGGGGTTATTGATATTTCTCCTGGCAATCTTGATTCCAGCTTGTACTTCTTCCAGCCCGGTGTTATGTACTCTGCATATAAGTTAACTAAGCAGGGTGACCATATACAGCCTTGACGAACACCTTTCCCTCTTTGGAACCAGCCTGTTATTCCAGGTGAGCTATTTCAAATCCTGGAAGACAATGCTGTGAAAGGGCTGCACTCAATATGCCAGCAAATTTGGAAAACTCAGCAGTGGCCACAGGACTGGAAAAGGTCAGTTTTCATTCCAATCCCAAAGAAAGGCAATGCCAAAAAATGCTCAAACTACTGCACAATTGCACTCATCTCACACACTAGTAAAGTAATGCTCAAAATTCTCCAAGCCAGGCTTCAGCAATACATGAACCGTGAACTTCGTGATGTTCAAGCTGGTTTTAGAAAAGGCAGAGGAACCAGAGATCAAATTGCCAATATCCACTGGATCATTGAAAAAGCAAGAGAGTTCCAGAAAAACATCTATTTCTTCTTTATTGACTATGCCAAAGCCTTTGACTGTGTGGATCACAATAAACTGTGGAAAATTCAGAAAGAGATGGGAATGCCAGACCACCTGACCTGCCTCTTGAGAAACCTATATGCAGGTCAGAAAGCAACAGTTAGAGCTGGACATGGAACAGACTGATTCCAAATTGGAAAAGGAGTATGTCAAGGCTGATATTGTCACCTTGCTTATTTAACTTACATGCAGAGTACATCATGAGAAATGCTGGGCTGGAAGAAGCACAAGCTGGAATCAGGATTGCAGGGAGAAATATCAATAACCCCAGATATGACAATGACACCACCTTTATGGCAGAAAGTGAAGAGGAACTAAAAAGCCTCTTGATGAAAGTGAAAGAGGAGAGTGAAAAAGTTGGCTTAAGGCTCCACATTCAGAAAACTAAGATCATGGCATCCAATCCCATCACTTCATGGCAAATAATTGGGGAAACAATGGAAACAGTGACAGACTTTATTTTGGGGGGCTCCAAAATCACTGCAGATGGTGATTGCAGCCATGAAATTAAAAGACACTTACTTCTTGGAAGGAAAGTTATGACCAACCTATACAGCATATTAAAAAGCAGAGACATTACTTTGTCAACAAAGGTCAGTCTGTCAAGGCTATGGTTTTTCCAGTAGTGATGTATGGGTGTGAGATTTGGACTATAGAGAAAGCTAAGCGCTGAAGAATTGATACGTTTGAACTGTGGTGTTGGAGAAGACCCCTGAGAGTCCCTTGGACTGCAAGGATATCCAATCAGTCCAACCTAAAGGAAATCAGTTTTGGGTGTTCATTGGAAGGACTGATGTTGAAGCTGAAACTCCAATACTTTGGCCACCTGATGTGAAAAGCTGACGCATTTGAAAAGACCCTGATGCTGAGAAAGATTGAGGGCAGGAGGAGAAGGGAACAACAGAGGATGAGATGGTTGGATGGCATCGCTGACTCAATGGACATATGTTTGGGTAGACTCCAGGAGTCGGTGATGGACAGAAAGGTCTGTTGTGCTGTGGTTCATGGGGTCACAAAGAGTCGGACATGACTGAGCGACTGATCTGAACTGGACTGAGATGAGTGCAATTATGTGGTAGTTTGAACATTATTTGTCATTCCCTTTCTTTGGCTTCCCTGGTGGCTAAGAGGGTAAAGCGTCTGCCTGCAATGCGGGAGACCTGGGTTCGATCCCTGGGTCGGGAAGATCCCCTGGAGAAGGAAAATGCAACCCACTCTGGTACTCTTACTTTGAAAATCCCATGGACAGAGAAGCCTGGTAGGCTACAGTCCATAGGGTTGCAAAGAGTCGGACACGACTAAGCGACTTCACTTTCACATTCTTCGGGATTAGAATGAAAACTGACCTTTTCAAGTCCTGTGGCCACTGCTGAGTTTTCCAAATTTGCTGGCATATTGAGTGCAGCCCTTTCACAGCATCATCTTTTAGGATTTGAAATAGCTCAACTGGAATTCCATCACCTCCACTAGCTTTTTTCACAGTGATGTTTCCTAAGTTCTAGTTGACTTTGCATTCCAGGATGTCTGGCTCTAGGTGAGTTGATCACACCATCGTGATTATCTGGATCATGAAGATCTTTTTTTGTACAGTTCTTCTGTGTATTCTTGCCACTTCTTAATTTCTTCTGCTTCTCTTAGGTCCATACCATTTCTGTCCTTTATTGAGCCCATCTTTGCATGAAATGTTCCCTTGGTATGTCTAATTTTCTTTAAGAGATCTCTAGTCTTTCCCATTCTGTTGTTTTCCTCTATTTCTTTGCACTGATCAGTGAAGGAGGCTTTCTTATCTCTCCTTGCTATTCTTTGGAACTCTGCATTCAAATGGGTATATCTTTCTTTCCTTTTCTCCTTTGCCTTTGGCTTTTCTTCTTTTTATAGCTCTTTGTAAGGCCTCCTCAGATAACCATTTTGCCTTTTTACATTTGTATAAGATTATTGGCTTCAGGATTTTACAAGGCTGCATTTAAGGTAAAAGCTGGAATGTGTTCTTAGCTGGAGAGTCAACTGAAGAAGAGTGAACTTGGAAGGACACTTGTGCTGTTGGCAGAATTCATTTTAAGTTATAATTCTGAGAACTTCAAGTTTTAGTCTATCAAACAGGAGTCATCTCAGTTCTTAGAGGTTATCACAGTTTCCTGCTACATGGCCTTTTCTTAGTTTGCACCTGGTAGCTAGCTTCATCAGAGATAGCAAAAGAGTGAGAACAAGAGTGTTCTAGAACAAAAGTTCCAAATCCTTTTAGGAACCAGGTTACATAGCTGGAGATGAGCCAGCAAAGCTTCATCTGTGCTCCTATTCATTCACGTTACCACCTTGCCACTGGTCTGTAGAAAAACTGTCTTCTGTGAAAGCAGTTCTTGGTACCAAAAAGGTGGGAGACCACTGCTCTGACTCTTAGGCACTTACAAGACAATGAGCATTTCATAAAGTACTCTTCCTGCTGCCTTCCACATCCATGACATACCAAATACAAATTCCCCGTGTTGTTCATCAAGGGCCCATAAGCATCATTTCATTTTTCTTTGTATAATCACATTATTCCCTCATCCTATAAATCTGTGGCGATTACAATTTTGCCCATAAATCCAAATTTCTTTTTCCCACATACATTATTTCCTGAATGAATCAAGGGAACAATCTTTCAAATGAAAATGGGATTGGCTAGTCACAATTAGGTCATTAATACATCAGGAAAGTTACTGTTCTTCAAAACAATGAGAAAATAAATCTTTAAAGAGATTTACATAAATGTAGACCTGTTAATGAGCAAGTGTAGTGTAATTTCTCAACCTATGTGAGTTTGTCACTTAATAAAATTTACATAATAGTTTAAGGTCTGCATTTTTGTAATTATCATAGAAATCACTTATGGAAGCAAATGTCTTTCTTACTATTGACAGCTTCTGAGAGTTTTCTCTCAGTTTTAATAAAGATATTAACACATTTTCAGGGAATTAAAGTAGTTACTGTAATAAGTAAGGTATCAACTATAATTAGAATACTGCCAAATTTCATTACTAAAGATTAATCTGATCCAAAATTATCTTTACAGATTGCATAGAGGCATTTATTTATGAAATAGTTAAAATGTGATATAAAAATCATAAATTTTAGCAAATCACTGTTTTAGGGGGGAACATATTTTTTTGGAAATCAAAATTACATATAAATATAAGTTTATAGGTAAAGCTACATGAGTGGAGTTTTTGTAAAAATATCAAAGGGTCTTTTATCTTTCAAGGTACAAATGCAAGTTGTAGTGATCTTATTTGCCAAATATTTTAAATTGGTCAATTTTAGGAGATAACTGCATTGAATTTAAGTTAAATGTACATTACTAGTAAGAGCACATTCAGAAGGGTGTGCATAACCAAATACAAACAAATGCCACTAACAAACCAGAACACTGTTTTTGTGAATCTCTGCTGTGGTTTTTGAAAGGGTTACAGTGTCTGAGATAATGTTACAACACACATGGTGAATGGACTTCCCAGGTGGCACTAGTGGTAAAGAACCCCCCTGCCAGTGCAGCAGACATAAGAGACTTGAGTTCGATCCCTGGGTTGGGAAGACTCCCTGGAGGGGGGCATGACAACCCATTCTGGTATTCTTGCCCCCATGAACAGAAAAGCCTGGAAGGCCACAGTCCGTAAGGTCTTGAAAAGTCAGATATGACAAGCAACTTAGCACACATGAACATGATGAATATCAAGTTTAATTTGTGATTTTATGTATTAGCCTGAGGAGACCCATATCAGTCAATAAAATGCTTATATGGCACATAGGTCATGTAAACAAAACCAAAAAATATTTATTGTATAGATTGAGATGTTTAAATTATATCATCTTTGACATAAAAATAGTTTATTTGGTATCACTAAAATACTAAAAATTACTGATTTAAAATGTGTTAGAATTAGAAAAACAGCACAGTCATTTGTTTTACTTTTATCAATTATGATTGGCCAACTGGTAGTCTGAATGAATCACTACATACATATGTAATACACATGTGTACACACACACAGACACATTTACTACACAATTTAAAAATGAATTGAACCAAACAGGTAACTAGAATGCCAACAGTCATTTTTTATAATTACGGTTAAGATATTGAACTCTGAAAATTTCTGATATTGAAGTTATTGCCATGTGACTGTTTTGGGGCTTTAAGTTGTGCTGGTTAACATGTATCAACTTGACTGGGCAATGGTGCTTAGTTGTTTGGTCAAACACTAGCTAGGTAATGCTATGAAGGTATTTTGTAAATATGATTGACTTTGTCTTTAAGTAAGGAGATTAGCTGCAGTAATGCTGGTGGAACACATCCAATCAGTTGCAGATCTAAAGAGCAATAACTGAGGTTTCTCAGACAAGGAATTCTAATTCAAGACTGTTACTCAGACATCCTTTCCTGAGTTTCCAGCATGATTTCCTCACCTATAGATTAAGACTGAAATCTTAAGTGAATTTCCAGTCAGCTTGCACCACGGATTTAGGACTTGCCAGCCCCACAATCACACAAGCCAATTACTTAAAATCTTTCTCTCCTCCCCTCTTTTTTTTTCCCCCTATATCCATGTATCCTATACATGTATATGTAATCATATGTGTCATATATATATATACATATAATAGATGAGTAGATATGTAGACATATCTGTTGTTGTTTAGTCACTAAGTTTTGTCCTACCCTTTTGCGACCCCATGGACTGTAGCCTGTCAAACTCCTTTGTCCATTGGGTTTCTCAGGCAAGAATACTGGAGTGGGTTGCAATTTCCCTTTCCAGGGGATCTTCTTGACCAAGGGATCAAACCTGTGCTTCCTGCACTGGTAGATGGATTCTTCACCACTGAGCCACCAGGGAAGCCCATGTAGACATATAGACATAGGTAATATTACAATCTCCAACTATTTATATTTGCTTTAAGAATCTTGACTGATGCAGGGGGTACTGACTTACCACTTATCATCTACATAACCTTGAGACATTGCTTTGGCATCTGAGTATTTGCTTTTTCATCTTTAAAATGAAGATATAGAACAGTCTTATGGACTCTGTTGGAGAGGGAAAGGAGAATGGCATTGAAACATGTATAATATCATGTATGAAACGAGTTGCCAGTCCAGGTTCGATGCACAATACTGGATGCTTGGGGCTGGTGCACTGGGATGACCCAGAGGGATGGTATGGGGAGGGAAGAGGGAGGAGGGTTCAGGATGGGGAACACATGTATACCTGTGGTGGATTCATTTCGATATTTGGCAAAACTAATACAATATTATAAAGTTTAAAAATAAAATAAAATTTAAAAAAATGAAGATATATATATATATTTTATTTTATTGTAGTAATAACACTTAAGAGATCTACCCTCTTAATGGATTTTCTGAGTTTTATAGGCACAATGTTGAACAGGATATGGTATCTCCAGAAGTTACTTGTCTTGACTGAATTTTTATACTTGTGCACGTGTTCTCAAGTTGCTTCAGTCATGTCCAACTCTTTGTGACCCCATGGACTGTAGACCCCCAGGCTCCTGTGTCTGTTGGATTTTCCTGGCAAGAATACTGAAATGGGTTGCCATGCCCTTCTCCAGGGGATCTTTCTGACTCAGGGATTGAACCCTCGTCTCTTCCATTTCCTACATTGCCGGCAGATTCTTTACCACTAAGCCACCAGGCATGCCCAGGTTATTTTTTTATACTTATTGAATAGTAAATCTCTATTTTCTCCTCACCCTAGTCTCTGAAAAACACAGTTTTATTTTTTGTTTCCACAACTTCGAATGTTTTAGACACCTCATATAAGTAGAATCATGCTATATTTGTCTTGCAATGGGCGTATTTCCTTTAGCATGATGTTTTCCATGTTCATGTATGTAGTCACAATGTCAGGATTTCCTCCTTTGTAAGATTGAATAATATTTCATCATATGTATCTAACTATACTTGTAAATTTGTGATGAGGGGTAAATGACATAAACAGTAAAAAGCACACCTTAGGAGTGGCTGTCAGTGTATAGGCGTTCCTACGAAGATAACTACTGAGCCAAATCAAACAAGCAACTTGAAAAAAACAAAACAAAAAAATCTTGCATTTTGGTTAATCATGAATCTGGCATAAACCTACTAGGTAGGAGAAGAAGATTAGACCAGTGTATGTCACTACCTGTCATCTGTAGTAAAGTAGCAGCTTGATCACATCATTGGAAGGGTCTGAGTTACCTGATTGTGCCACTCAACTCTGTTGGATGACCAAGCCAATTCATCTTGAAGAGTTTCATGTTTTTCATTAATAAATGGAAGAAATAAATACTACAAATATTTATGAAGATCCAGTGATACAGTATATGTGAATGCAATTTGTTTAGAGCATTTTACAAATATATAAAACACTACTCCATGAAAAGTACCAAGGTGTTCCATAAAAGCAAGGTTTATATAGGGATAATATCTTTCAAGGCACTTGAAGTGTCCAGGAAGAAGAATATTTTATTTAAAAAAAAAAAGCAACATTCAGTCTTGCTTATGCATCTTTTATTCAGTTTCAGTCCTTTGTTTCTAAATCTGAAAGATATTATTATGTGCTTACATTTCATAACTCTTCCTCAATAAAAGGCAGTGCCACATCAGATATTTTCAAAATAATTGCTGCTTGAGTTCTGAGCTGGTTCAGATTGCATGCTACTAAGAAAAACATCTGAAAGATTACTGAGTGGAATTAATTTGTCTCCTAGTTACTTTGCAGGTGTTTTAGCTCAAAAGTTTGATCAACAATGTAAATATTCAAATTACCCATTTAAGATTTTTTTCATAGAATCACATAATAGTGTGCTTTTAAAACTTTAAAATATGTCTCTGTCTCTCTTTATAAAAATCAGACCCAAAACAAGGGCTTCTGAAACTGTTTCTAAAAACCTGTCAAAATAATAAAAGACATGAGAGCATTAAAAATACATTGGGGTAAAAATATCTCTGAAATGAGGATGTCATTTATTCTCTAATCATCTATTGCCATTAAATTGAAACATTGGTTGGATTTCGAATATAATAAGAGGTCTCTTAAATTCAACTGTCATATTATGTTACCCTATGTGATTTTGTGAGATGTTATGTTAGCAATTAATGAGAAAGCAGTGAATATAATTCAGAGTAGTATAAACTAGGTAACGTGACTTGACAACTGAAATTTAAAAGGGAAAGTACTTACAGTAGTTTCATATCAGGTATCCTCATCAAGTTATAAATCTAGCAGAGGTGTTTAGTATGAAGGTTGGTAAGAATATATTGCCAGGAAAGATTCAAATTGTGTTGAGTAGTTTTAAGATGCTTCTTGGTTTTAGAAAAAATATTTAAGTGTTAAAATATGTCAAAAATTAAAAAAAAAATTTAATTTTGACAATACTGTCTCTGAAGACTTGAAACCAAATCTTTATTCTAACACATTTCTTCCTGGAAAAGATAGTGTGATGAGATGTCTAGCTTTGAATAATAGGTATTTACATGGCAAAAGAACATCCGTAATTGAAGACCCTTTTTAAGGCTATGATATTATTTTATTTAAATCATCAATATTCTGGGCTTGGCTTACTTTACGAAGAGAAGATTCATTCTTTGCTGAAGCATAATTGCATTATCAGATATTAAGAAGAAGCCATAAACCACAAAATGGAAATTAGCCCTCCAATGGCCATTTTATACTCTGAAGAAGATTTTACTTTAACATTTTTGTTGGCAACCACAACAGTAGCATGCTAAGATGAGAAACCCAGATTTTAACATCACTCCAACCTGAATAAAATTTAAATATATGAACACTAAATTGAATAATCAATAATAGATTTTTAGTCAGATAACCATCTCTTTGGCAGTAAATGGCATGTAGGCAAGTTTATCTAAGCAAACTCCATCCTCATTAGTGTCACAGCTTTGCAGAATCTTTTAGAAGCAGGAAGATACGTTCATGTTTTCCATTGCTCGATTGTTTTTCAGTCACCATTAAAAATTTGCAACAACACTACCACTTTCTCTTCATTGCCTACTCAGATTTGCAAATGGAATTTATTGCAAGTGATTCCATTTTACAGATTAAATTAATGTTATTATCAAGAGCTTTAAAACTCAAAGATATTTATGAGTTATTCTGAAAAGGAGCTGCACTCAGTTGTAATGATTAATAATAAGTCCCCAAATCTTAACAGAAAAAATTGCCACCCTGCGCATATTTTGAGCACAAAACAGATAACTATAATTCTAAAAAAGGAATCAAAGAAGCATTATGCCATGAATGCATCAGTTGAGGTTAGCATGTTATTTGTGGACTGAGTAGTTTTGCTTTCAAAGTCGGCTGACCTGTGCATGGATAAAGTTGAAAGTATTGCAAACTAAGCATATGAGTATTTGAGCATATATATATGTGGTAGATCATTATAATAATATTCCCAATTAATTTCACCTCTTCAAAACTGGATAGTACTAGATGCTGTTCCTGCCATCAATAGGTGAAGTCTGTTGTCCATTCTCCTATATACGGGCCAGCCATGTAACCTGTATTGGCAGATGTGATTCTTCATCTTCAGGTGAATGCACACATGTGCAGGAGCCCAGTTGAGATGAGGTAAAGAATCACCTAGCTAACCTACACCATGAGAAATCATAAATCACTGTTGTTTAAGCCACTGAACTTGGAAGGATATGTTTTTCAGGAATAAATAAATCCAACACTATCAAAACTAAATCACCTAAGCTTAACACTGAAATTTTGCGACTAGTTTAACTTTAAAAATGACAATATATTTATTGTTTCTTGAATATGCTAAGTGTAGCATATTTTATATAAAATTTCATATACTATTTCATATAAAATAATATCCTAGCATAATGTTGTTGAGTTATACTTGGAGTTTCACAGCTGAAGGTGAAGTTGGAATCCCTGTTGCATTAACCAACTTTCTTGGACATGTTGAGAGGATACAACTGCCTTTAACCAATAAGAGCAAGCAGTGCATATTGATAAGAAAAAATAATCAGGGATTTCCCTGGTGGTCCAGTGGCTGAGACTCTGAGCTCCCAATACAAGTGGCCTGGGTTCAGTCCTCGGTAAGGAAACTATTATAGATTGCACGTGCCACAACTAAGAGCTCACATGCCGCAAGTGAAGATCCTGCATGCTGCGACTAAAATCTGATGCAGCCAAACAAATTAATTTTAAAAATAAATAAAGAAAAAACAACCAGGTTACTTAGGTTTGAAATAAGTGAGCATACTTTAAAGATATTCTAATATTAATAGCTGAAATGACTAATGATAATGTGGAAAGGGAAGATGGGGCATTGATAGCCTGCTACACATAAGGTAGAGGAGGTAGAGGAGGTGGATGAAATTGATATAGTCTAAATCTCTGGTGACAGTAGAATACACACAGATGTTCAAAATTGCAAGGGCTGGAATTTTTCTTACTGGCTTCTAAATAAATGTGTGGTGTCCTTTAGCTCATATTTGAATATAAAAGTCAGAGAAGGAGCAAACAAAAAAAGTTAATTAACAGAGAAAACAGGATTTTCTTGATGCTCCAGTGATTAGGACTCCTGGCTTCAACTGTAGGGGCATGGGTTCGATCCCTGGTCTGGAAACTAAAGATCCCTCAGGCTGTGCGCTGTGCTTAGTTGCTCAGTCGTGTCCAACTCTTTGCGACCCCATGGACTGCAGCCCGCCAGGCTCCTCTGTCCATGGAGAACTCCAGGCAAAAATATTGGAGTAGGTTGCCATGCCCTCCACCAGGGGATCTCCCCTACCCAGGGACTGAACCTAGGTCTCCCGCATTGCGGGCAGATTCTTAACCATCTAAGCCACCAGGGAAGCCCTTAGGCTGTGTGGTGTGGCCAAAAAAAAAGGAGAGAAAACTAGATAATGTATGAATCTATTAAGTGGGCAGAAAGATAAGGGCAGGCCCTGTTAGGAAATTTATTTGGAAAGAGCTATTCAAAAGAGGACGAGTTGTGGTGACTTTGTTTTGTTTTCTGAATGAGCCCAAAAGAAAATCGGTAATAAATAACTTTCTTGGGAGTAAGTGGAAATTTATACCTAAAATCTAGAGTTAATTGGTTTTGTGTTTGAAGATTTAATAGAAAAATGCTGAGTCATTCTGGAAAAGTGAACTGCATATGGATCAACTTTGTTTATATTTTCAAAAAGAAATACTTGCCGGAGGAGACATTGCAAGTACATTATCATTTCAAGTAAACTGGTCATTCAGGTTTGGAGTCAGGATTTGGGAATATAAAATAAAAACCTTAAATCATTAATTTTGCTATAATAACTTTTTTGAAATAAAAAATTTGGGGAAAACTTAGTATTCTCAGCCTAACTCAAGTTCTCAACATACGGAAGCAAGGACAGGGAAAAAATAGGCAACCCAGTCTCTGGAATAGTTGGGAAGGGAGGTTGGCCCAGGTTTCTCCCACCCAGACCTTTCTTCCTTGTGGCTTAGATGGTAAAGAATTTGCCTGCAATGCAGTTTTGATCCCTGGGTCAGGAAGAAGGGATCCCCTGAAGAAGGGAATGGCAACCGACTCTAGTATTTTTGCCTGGAGAATTCTAAAGACAGAGGATCCTGGAGCGATGCAGTCCATGGGTCCCAAAGAGTCAGACATGACTGACTGACTAATAGTTTCACTTTTGCTTTCTCCCACCCAAATCTGTCCCGCTTAGACCTAGAAATATAGGCAATATATGGAATAGTTGACACTCTTTTATAAGCTCCAATAAACCACGGAACCAAATCTCTATTAGTATTCAAACTGAAGCAACAAGCACCACCAGATGGCGCCACCCTGCGTTAGGACTTCGGTGGGGTTGATCCTCATCCACACTCAAGAGTGCTGTCATCTATTCACAGGATCTTACTAATCATCACATCAAGCTCTCTGTAAGGTAACAGCATTTTAGATAATTGGATTTTCAGGTTCCTCTTAGAGTGAAGTTTTACTGAATACACCAAAAAGAACAAAGCCTAGAATTCCATGAGTTTTATTTTCCTAGTCCACGTGATTTAGAAACAAAGAACTTTTAGCTAATTTAGGGAATCCCCATTGGCTAGCAATATACTCTGAAAATCACCTGAAGACTTACTCATTCAGTGAGAATATTTACTTGGGCCAGTAACCCTCCCACAGCGGAAAAGTTTAAAAAAAAATCCCCCATTAAAAAAAAGTAATAATATCAAAGAGATAAGATTGTCAAAATATAGGAAAGAATAAAAACGTAGAGGATGTTTTCCAGCCTTTAAGAAATAGCAAGGAGTTATGTTTTTTTGTGTGGAAAATTAATTTCCTTACAAATCAACATCTCACAGATAACAACTGTAATATCTAAACAAAACACAGAGATCTGAAACTTAAAGAAAAGCAGACCAACAGGGACTTCTCTGGTGGTTCAGTGGCTAAAACTTTGAGGTCCCAATACAAGGAACCTGGGTTCGATCCCCATTTGGGAAACTGGATCCCACATGCCACAACTGAGAGTTCACATGCTGCAGTGAAGACCCAGTGCACTCAAATAAAGGGTAAAAAAAAAAAAGAAAAGTAGGTCAATTTTGAAGTGGACCCAATATCTAAGGAAAGTTACTGGTCAGGTTGTTTTTTGTTTCCAGGACTTTACACTGCAGACAATGACGTAGGTAGCTCCAATAGAGTCCTTTCACTGTTCTGGCCAGAAAAACAGAGAAAGAGCTGTGCCAGCCAGGATGGAATCTCAGAAAGGAGAGGCCGAGATCCAAAATAAAAGAGAAAGGACTCAAAACTTCTGTGTTTAAATACTGCTCAATTTGCTGGTTCACATTTGAAACACGCTTTCATGGGGGTAGATTGAAAACAGTCCAAAGTAGGAGTTGATATACAACAAGAAAAATGAAGATTTGAGATGCTGTCAGGCAAAGTAAAGGTTTCTGTTTAAGTCTAACCAGGTTAATTTTCTTCTGAAGCAAAATCATCAGCCATCTTCAGAGTACTAAAACAATATCCAGAGTCTCCATAGCTTTATCTAATTAAATTTGAATATTTAGGAATATTTTAATCCTCAGGAAAATATTACTTGCCAGATTTCAAGAATGATCTTGAATCTATAGTAATTATGATATTGACACAAATATAGAAAAATAGAACAATGAAAGAGAAGAGAGCTCTGAAACACATCCTTGTATCCATTGAAGCTCAACTTATAACAAAGGTTTATCTATGGGAAAACATATGGAGAAAAATGAAATTAAACATCTACTTTGCACAAAAATCATTTTGAACTTGGTCTAGGCCTAAGTGTAAAATGAAAAATTATTAGCTTTTTAAGATAATGTAGAAAAATATCTCATTTTTTGTAGAAGAAATTCTTTTAACCAAAATAGAAAATAATAAGTAATAAAGAAAAAAGTAATAAATTCAACCATATTAAAATTAACTTTTGTTTTTCATAAGATACCAATATAGAAATGCCAATTAAAACCACAATGTACACCCACCAGATTGGCAGACTTTTTAAAATTTGACATTACCAAGTATTTGTTGATGGGATGAAGCAATTGGAATATCCATACATTTCTGCCAGACATAAAAGTTTATCCAACTGTTTGGATAAATTATGTTATATCTAGTATATGTGAGGAAATCATGAATCTATTTTGGATTACATACTAGAGAAATAACTGGGAACATTTTTATTAACAGCCCCACACAGAAAACAACATACTTTTGTTGAGGTTATGTGAGTGTATATTCCATACTTTTTTTAAAACTCAAAAAGCATGCTTAGGAGTTCCATGGTTGCCTAGTGGTTAAGATTCCAGGCTTTCACTGAAGTGGCCCAGGTTCAATCCCTGTTCCAGAAATGACACTTTGCAAGCCATGTGGCTATAAAACCACAAGTGATCTAAGGGGGAGAAAAAAAAAAAAGTGAGGAAGGAAGGAAGGAAAGATGGAAGGAAGGAAAGGAGAGAGGAAGGAAAAAAGTAAAGAAAGAAATAAAGCAGTAGTAAAGACCAGGAACAACATATTGGTTCAAATTTGGGAAAGGAGTACATCAAGGCTATATATATTGTCACCCTGCTTACTTAACTTACATGAGGAGTACATCATATGAAATGCCACTCTGGATGAAGCACAAGCTGGAATCAAGATTGCTGGAAGAAATATCAATAACCTCAGATATGTAGATGTGCAGATGACATCACCTTTATGGGAGAAAGCAAAGAGGAACTAAAGAGTCTCTTGATGAAGGTGAAAGAGGAGAGTGAAAATCTGGCTTAAAACTCAACATTAAAAAAAATGAAGATCATGGCATCTGGTCCCATCACATCATGGCAAACAGATGGGAATACAATGGAAACACTGACAGACTTCATTTTCTTGAACTCCAAAATCAATGAGGTCAGTGATTAGTCATAAATTAAAAGATGCTTGCTCCTTGGAAGAAAAGCTATGACAAAACTAGACAGCATATTAAAAAGCAGAGACATTACTTTGCCAACAAAGATCTGTATAGTCAAGGCTATGGTTTTTCCAGTAGTCATGTACAAATGTGAGAACTGGACAATAAAGAAGGCTGAGCACTGATTGATGCTTTTGAGCTGTGGTATTGGAAAAGACTCTTGAGAGTCCCTTGAACAGCAAGGAGATCAAACCAGTCAATCCGAAAGGAAATATTCATTAGAAGGAATGATGCTGAAGCTGAAGCTCCAGTACTTTGGTCACCTGATGCAGAACTAATCCATGGAAAAGACACTGATGCTGGGAAAGATTAAAGGCAGGAGGAGAAGGGATCAACAGAGGCTGAGATGGTTGGATGGCATAGCTGACTCAATGGACATGAGTTTGAGCAAGCTCCAGGAGATGGTGAAGGACAAGCAAGCCTGGTGTGCTGCAGTCCATAAGGTCCTAAAGAGTTGGACACAACTGAGCAACTGAACAACAACAACAAAGACCAGGATGAGGACAGAATGTATTGAGTAGAATAAAGTGAATACAAATGGATGGGCCACTGTCCATAAAATCCTAGTGCCCAGAGGAATAAATCTCAGTGATTGAGGATCAGTATCAGCTCTGAGTTTAGGGCTTCCCCGTAGTGACTCCTAGTGGTCTGGTGTCTTGTTAATTGAAAAGGCCTTTCCTCATGCTTGCACCATGTTACTGATTTGATAGACACACCTGTTCAGAAAGTGAGGGAATGGGAAGTATGTAGCAGTGATCTAAAGTGATTCTGAAAGTTAGCCAGTGACCTGGTGATAAGCCTGTGGCTACTCTTGATCAGCAGAAGGAAGAGTGACACAAGGTGTGGGCAGAGAGAGGACAAGTTGAAACCTCCTAGCACTTCTACATCTGCCTGAAATTTCCTTCAACAACAATGCTTCTCAGAGATCAGTGGTCCCTGAGGGATGCCAGGCTACTGTTGCTACCAGTGTACAAGGACATAAGTGTAAAATTTAGAATAAATATTTAGAAATTTTATAGTGAATCGATCACCCAAGGGTGTGATCAGTTTAGTGTTGTGCGGTGCATTACAAGTGCAAGCAGAGTGGAAATATTGCACATAGAGATTGGAAGTTTAGGTTACTGTGTAACTATAACTAATAGGTCCAGTTTACTGTAACTCTTGTTATACAGTTATTTAAAATTTTCATCAAGTCTTTAAAGAATTTATAGTTTAATACTATTGATTACATTAGGGAAGTAAACATTGCCTTATTCTTTAATTTTTACCCTAATTTACATAATGTGAGTCCAGCTTCAATTTTGTGAATATGGAAGTAAGAATAAACTAGATGATAACAATAGAAATGATTCTGAGGAAATGGAAATCAAATGAGTTCCTACTAGTTTTACTTAAAAGTACGACTGTCATATATTAACCCTAATTTATGGTAAATTGCTGAAACATCGTTGTATTATTTGTGGAAATATAATAGCTAATGAGGCAATTAAACTTTCAAAACTTAAATGGCATTAACATAAAAAGCATAAAGAATTAAATTAAAAGCCAAAGAACTATTTGAAAGACAGATTATTAAATTAAAAAGTCAACAGAACAGAAGTTCGATATTTTACATTTAAACATGGGTACATTGCCGGCTTCTTAAAGTAGCACTTTGGGTGGCTGAGAATGAAGAAAGCACAAACAATGCCAAAGACCTTAGTGAAATACTGCAGCAAATGCATTCACTTGAAAATGTTCAGCGACTGCTGCAAAAAAAAAGTAATTCAAGTACTATGTTTCAGTGACACATCATATTTGAGCATATTTGGATTCTGAGGACTAGTTAGAAGAATAAATAGTGCTAGCAAAATGTTCTTCTTTGTAGCATACTTGGTACACAAATTTTGTTAAAAGGGCATTTCTTTAAGTATATGGAAAATTTAAGTTTGATGATTTTACAATAGAAGATTTCTCTTTCTATTTCGCTTAATTTGTAACAAACACAACTACCATTGCACTATGTAAAAAGTATGATTTCCTGCATTGCCAACAAATATGCTTTGGAAGTTAAATTTTGGTTACAAGTGTATTTTAATGGTGCAGCTGCAATGGCAGGAAAACATCCTGCAGTAGTTCTCCTAATTAAGGAGCTTGTATCAGAATGTAAAGCAGCATAATGTTATCTTCAAAAATGCTACATTAAAAAAAAGTCATTTTAACTAAACAGTGTGTTTAGTGATGTAGGAAAATTATAAACTATGGAATGGCTAATGGATTAAATTTGATATTATTCTTCATTAAGTGATTAAAGAGAAAATGACTGTAAATAACTATCAGTGCAAACTGAGCTACTAAGTTTATTGGAGTTGAAGAGTCTATAAAGAACATGTGCACTAAGAAAAGATCCCATAATATTTTTGGCAGGTAACAAACTAGTTTGATTCCAATTACTGGGAACCAGATGTGAACAAAACAACCATGTTTGTTTATTTGTCTGATATATTTGTCATTTTTAATTAGCCTATCGCTTAAGCAAAAATGAAATGCAATATTTTTTCCAGTGGTAGAAAAGGTCAAAGAACAAAGACAAAAGTGAGAAGTTGGAGGCATTCAACAAACTGTAATGACATGTTCCAAAATTTAACTGATTTTAAAGAGATAAATGGTGATATTATTATTATACATCTGCCAAATTTATCATGGAACACCATATAAATTTTGTGAACTATCTTAATTTTTTTAACTCAAGAAATATCAGTTCATAGGATATTCTTGGATCCAGAATCCACTTATTTCATTAAACAACAATATAACTAAACCCAAATTCTATAACATAAATTATTAGAATTGCTACTAATGAAGGATTAAAAACACTTTGTGAGCACACAATATAACTTGCTTCTTTTTTTTTTTTTTTTGAGACTTTAAACTTTTACTTTTGTATTGGGCCATAGCTGATTAACTTCCCTGGTGACTCAGCTGGTAAAGAATCCGCCTACAATGCAGGAGACCTGGGTTCAATCCCTGGGTTGGGAAGATCCCCTGGAGAAGGGAATGGCTACCCACTCCAGTACTCTGGCCTGGAGAATTCCATGGACTGTATAGTCCAAGCGGTCACAAAGAGTCAGACACGACTGAGCAACTTTCACTTCACAGCTGATTAACAGTGTTGTGATAGTTTCAGAACAGCCAAGGGACTCATCCATACAAATCAGTTCAATTCAGTCACTCAGTCTCTATCTGCCTCTTTTCAACCCCATGCACTGTAACACACCAGGCTTCCCTCAGTTCAGTTCAGTTCAGTTCAGTTGCTCAGTCATGTCCGACTCTTTGCAACCCCACGGAATGCAGCACCTGTCCATCACCAACTCCTGGAGTTTGCTCAAACTTCTGTCCATTGAGTTGGTGATGCCATTCAGCTATCTCATCCTCTGTCGTTCCCTCTTCCTACTGCCTTCAATCTTTCCCAGCATCACGGTCTTTTCCAATGAGTCAGATCTTCACATTAGGTGGCCAAAGTATTGAAGTTTCAGCTTCAGCATCAGTCCTTCCAATGAATATTCAGGATTTATTTCCTTTAGGATTGACTGGTTGGATCTCCTTGCAGTCCAAAGGACTCTCCAGAGTCTTCTCCAACACCACAATTCAAAAGCATCAATTCTTCAGCACTCAGCTTTCTTTATGGTAACTCTCACATCCATACATCGCTACTGGTAAACCATAGCTTTGACTAGAGGGACATTTGTCAGCAAAGTAATGTCTCTGCTTTTTAATATGCTGTCTAGGTTTGTCACAGCTTTTCTTTCAAGGAACAAGAGTCTTTTAATTTCATGGCTGCAGTCACCATCTGCAGTTGTTTTGGAGGCCCCCAAAATAGTCTCTCACTTTTTCATTTGGTTCCCCATCTATTAGCATGAAGTGATGGGACAGATGCCATGATCTTAGTCTTTTGAATCTTGAGTTTGAAGCCTGGTTTTCACTCTCCTCTTTCACCTTCATCAAGAGGCTCTTCAGTTCCTTTTCGCTGTCATAAGGATGATGTCATCTGCTTATCTGAGGTTATTGATATTTTTCCGGGCAATCTTGATTCCAGTTTGTGCTTCATCCAGCTCAGTATTTTGCATGATGTACTTTGCATATATGTTAAATAAGCAGGGTGACAACATACAGCCTTGAGGTACTCCTTTCCCGATTTGGAACCAGTATGTTGCTCCGTGTCCGGTTCTAACTGTTGCTTCTTAACCTGGAGGCAGATTTCTCAGGAGGCAAGTAAGGTGGTCTGGTATTCCTATCTCTTTAAGAATTTCCCACAGTTTGTAGTGCTCCACACAGTCAAAGTCTTTGGTGTAGTCAATAAAGCAGAATTAGATTTTTTCTGGATTTTTTCTTTAACTCTCTTGCTTTTTCGATGATTCAGCTGATGTTGGCAATTTGATCTCTGGATCCTTTGCCTTTTCTAAATCCAGCTTGAACACCTGGAAGTTCTCAGTTCTGGTAATGTTGAAGCCTCACTTGGAGAATTTTGAGCGTTACTTTGCTAGTGGGTGAGATGAGTGCAATTGTGCGTTAGTTTGAACATTCTTTGGCATTGCCTTTCTTTGGGATTGGAATGACAAGTGACCTTTTCCAGTCCTTTGGGCACTGCTGAGTTTCCCAGATTTGCTGGCATATTGACTGCAACACTTTCAGGGCATCATCTTTCAGGATTTGAAATAGCTCAACTGGAATTCCATCACCTCCACTAGCTTTGTCCTTAGAGATGCTTCCTAAGGTGCACTTGACTTCACATTCCAGGACGTCTGGCTCTAGGTGAATGATCACACCATTGTGGTTATCTGGGCGACTAAGATCTTTTTTATACAGTTCTTCTGTGTATTCTTGCCACCTCTTCTTAATATCTTCTGCTTCTGTTAGGTCCGTACTGTTTCTGTCCTTTATTGTGCCCATTTTTGTATGAAATGTTCCCTTGGTATGTCTAATTTTCTTGAAGTGATCTCTAGTCTTTCCCATTTTATTGCTTTCCTCTATTTCTTCATATTGATCACTGAGGAAGGCTTTGTTATCTCTCCTTGCTATTCTTTGGAACGTTGCATTCAAATGGGTATATCTTTCCTTTTCTCCATTGCCTTTAGCTTCTCTTCTTTTCTCAGCTATTTGTGAGGCCTCCTCAGACAACCATCTTGCCTTTTTGAATTTCTTTTTCATGGGATTGTTTTGAATACTGCCGCTGGTACAATATCACGAACTTCCATCCATAATTCTTCAGGCACTCTGTCATACATATAGATGTATTCATTCTCCCCCAAGATCCCCTCCCATCCAGACTGGCACATAACATTCCATGTGCCTTACAATAGACCCTTGTTGGTTATCCATTTTAAATATAGCGGTGTGTACATGACCTTCCCAAAGTCCCTAACTATCCATTCCCCACAGCAACCATAATTTTGTTTTCTGAGTCTGTCTCTTTCTGTTCTGTAAGGTCATTTTTATCATTTTGTTTCAGATTCCACATATAAGGGATGTCATACTATATTTCTCTTTTGCTATCTGAATTACTTTACTCGGTATGACACTCTCTATGTCAATCCATGTTCCTGCAAACGGCATTATTTCATTCTTAACAGCTGAATAGTATTCCATTGTATATATGTACCACATTTTCTTTATTCATTCCTCTATTGATGGACATTTAGGTTGCTCCCACGCCTTAGCTATTGTAAATAGTGCTACAATGAACATGGGGGTGCATGTATCCTTTTGGATCATGTTTTTCTCCAGATATGTGCCCAGGATTGGGATTGCAGGGTCATATGGTAGCTTTATTTTTAGATTTTAAGGAACTTCCATACTGTTGTCTATGTGGCTTCCCAGGTTACACTACTGGTAAAGAACCCACCTGCCAATGCAAGAGACATAAAAGGCATGGGTTTGAAACCTGGATTAAGAAGATCTCCTGGAGGGGAGGGTATGGCAACCAACTCCAGTATTTTGCCTGGAGAATCTCTTGAACAGAGAAGCCTATTGGGCTACAGGTCATAGGGTTGCAAAGAGTCAGAAATGATTGAAGTGACTTACCATGCACACACACATACTGTTCTCCATAGTGGCCGTATGAATTTACATTCCCACTAGAAGTGTAGGAAGGTTCCCTCCTCTCCACACCCTCTCCAGCATTTGTTTTTTTATGGTTATATTGATGATAGCCATTCTGACCAATGTGAGTGATGTCTCATTGTAATTTTGATTTGGATGAGATAGCTGGATGGCATCACCGACTCGATGGACGTGAGTTTGAGTGAACCCTGGGAGTTGGTGATGGACAGGGAGGCCTGGCATGCTGCAATTCATGGGGTCGCAAAGAGTTGGACACGACTGAGCGACTGAACTGAACTGAACTGACTGAATAACTAAGGATGTTGAACACCTTTTCATGTGCCTATTGGCCATCTGCATGTCCTCTTTGGAGAAATGTCTATTCAGGTCTTTTGCACATTTTTTGAGTGGATTTTTAGTTTTTATGCTATTTCCATAAACATTTTGAGGTTCAGGGGCTTCCCTTGTGGCTCGGCTGGTAAAGAATCTGCCTGCAATGCAGGAGACCGGGGTTCAATCCCTAGGTTAGAAAAATCTCCTGGAGAAGTGAAAGGCTACCCACTCCAGTATTCTTGCCTGAAGAATTCCATGGACTGTGTAGTCCATGGGGTCACAAAGAGTTGGACACGACTGAGCAACTTTCACTTGCACTTTTCACTTTTGAGATTTTTTTTCCTTCTAATTCCGTGAAAAATGCCATTGGTAATTTGATTGGGATTGCATTGAATTTGTAGATTGCCTTGGGTAGTATAGTCATTTTGACAGTATTGATTCTTCCAATCCATGAACATGGTATATCTTTCCATCTATTTATGTCTTCCTCAATTTCTTTCATCAGCTTCTTATAGTCTTTGTAGTACAGGTCTTTCGTCCTCTTAGGTACTTTTGTCCCCTTAATAAACATGAAAAATAATTATCCTTACTTTGCTGAAATTGCTTTAAAATTTCTTCCCACAGCAGTTTCTGGGAAGGAAAGTTTAGTAAGACTGATTTTTCTACTCTGAGTACTATCAGTACTAAAACAAAATATAGGGGAAAAAAAATAGCTTTGTGTCATGCCCTGTGAATAGTATTGGCATCAATCTAACCTGTTTTTGAGAAACAAAATGAGAAGTGCCTTGCAGGCAGATTCTTTACCATCTGAGCCACCAGCGAAGATTCAAGAATCCTGGAGTGTGCTGCCATTCCCTTCTTCAGGGGATATTCTCGACCCAGGGATAGATCTACGGTCTCGAATCCAAGTCTGCTGCATTGCAGGCAGATTCTTACCATCTGAGCCACCTGTGAAGCCCCTATCACTATGACCTGTGAATAGAATTGCCATCAATTCAACCTGTTTTAGAGAAACTAAATAAGAAGTGAACTCATTTGTCACATTAAAAACTTTCAGTGTTTGTAGACAGTCTTCATTCAGTGTACTGATTAGCATCTAATATAGAATCAGTGTTTTATTCCTGAGAGTCTCCTTTTGTTATGAGGAGGGACTACATGATGTGAAATTGTAATCCCCAATTTCATTCCCAGATATTCACTTCATAAATGATGTGTATGGTTTTGTAATTTTTTTCTATGCTGTGTATGTTCTGATTATATTCATTAAATTTCATTTTATTGCTACTGAACCAAAAAAAGTTTCTAAAGAAGGATTTAAGTATTTTTCAGTGCTATTGTAAACAGCTTGAGTGACTAAAAAACTTTGGAAATTTATTAAAGTAAAATAGTTGAATCAAAATAAATTTAAAAAGTGAAAGGTGCCAGCATGAAAAAATAAATTGATAAGATAAAGTTTAAACAAGAATAAGGACATTGTGCAATGATGACTTCCAGTGTAAGGAAGAAGATTGAGGAAGAATGGCCTTAAAGTCAGAGACTGGAAAGTGATTCTGAAGAGAATTGAAGTCATTATTTCCCACTGGAGACACAGTGAGATATCTGATTGGTCCATTTGATGTAAGATAATGGGTACTTGGAGATTAAGCTCTCTGCTTCCTTTCTTACTGAGATGTGTACTCTCATTTATTCCTTTTCAATTCCATAAGCTGTAGACAAAGATTTTGTCTTCAGAAGATTTTGAAATGAGGTCTCTGCTTTACAGCAGACTCTATGTCTGACTATGATTCATAAGGTATAAACTTCCCCTTTGGTCAGAACAAAAGCTGATATTTTGGCCTCCATTTGCATGACTCCTTTGTCCATCTAATTTTGGACAGAAATCTGGAAAGTGGCATTTTGTCTTTGTCAATTCCAAATGCCTACTATGACAATTTTGCAAATCATAAGCTGAAAATCGGGGAGGGGGTGTTCCCTCTTTCATCAAAATAGTTTTCTCTCCCTCTTTGTCACTTGTCTTATGTATCTTTATATCTATTAATCTATCGATCTATCTATGTGTGTATCTCTCTACCTCTAGCATCTATTTACGAGTATCTAATAGTATAGTCTTTAGACTGGTATCCATGCACCAAGAGTTATGTGATACATACTTTTTGATAATACTCTCATCCATATTTCACTGTCAGAAGCAATATTATATTTTTCAATTTATCTTGTTATAAAATAACATATTCTTGTTATTCTGATTTCTGAAATATGTTTGTGTTATATGGAAAATTCTTCTGTCCTTACTAGTCACCCCAGGGGTGGTCATTAAAGTGGAAAATAATGCCATCTTTCCAGCTGCTTCAGCACAGACTTTTAAATGCAAACTTATCATACTCTACTCTATTCACAGTTCTTGTCAACCTGCATTGTATGTGAATAAAACAAAGACTTAAAAGACATTCCCTCTGGTTAAATAAAACCTAACAGTTTTCCGGAGCATGCAGAATTAATCACACATAATAATTATACAAAGAGACAATACACTTATTATGAAAGCATATATATACACCATTAAGCAAACAGTGGCATAAACTTCTGGAAAAGGAGGGAAATAAACATCAGTTGGTGATGATAAGAGGGAAGAAAAAGATACCCAGAAATATAAATTCTAATTTTCACTGGTGAAATATTTTGGGTCTAGAGATTTTAAAGTTTCAAGTCTTCTGTGTCTGTACTGCTCTTGTCAATGAATCATCTGCATGGAAACGTTTGGCCTTGACAGTCCACTGTTAGCCTGGCACATAGAGCAGATTACTAAAGCATCTTGTCTGTCGTTTGCAACTTTATACTTTATAAACACTTCTTTATGCCAAAAAAGCCCAGTGAGACGGAAATCCAATGGAGAAACTTTTAATACCACAGGATAGATTTAGAGGAACAGAACATTTTATAGTGTGCTTCTGCTTCCAAAAGCTGCCTTCACCATTCCAGAAAGTGTGATGGGTAAGGGATTTTTCTAATTAATTCCATGTTATGCTAAAGGAAGCACCCTTTTAAAATTTGACTTTGTCAGTTTAAAGCACCAAATCCAAACCAAAGGAGCAAAGAAACTTTTGGTATTCACCAGTTATGTTTCTCTGAAATGAATCTTGAATCACTTTATCATTTAAGTTGTCCTTCATATTCATGAAATGACAGACTGGATATTCCTTTTATATCCCTAGATTTTTTTTTTTTTTTTTGAGTGCTATTAAATTCACTTCCCAGTTTCTCCCATCAAAAAAGCAAACACATGTATACATTTACTGTTGTCTATCATGGTATCTTGTATATTTCTCCTGATAATCTGTGGGTGGATATAACTGAAAGTATTCACCCTCTCTATGGTTCACTGGCATTTCTGGTAATAAGAGAGCTATAGCTGTAAGGTGTAATTGTATCTTATTATTCCCTTTGACTCGAGAGACAAGCTGCATCCCTGTGTGCACTCTGGGACTTCAGGTTCATCATTCTCTGAGAACCCCTCCACCAATATGCACAAATATACCCTGAGAGCTCCAGTATTCTGAGAAAGAAATCCAATTCATGTAATAATGCTGTATAACACAATACTTTATCACATTTCAACTTTTAGAATACAGGAAAAGCTCTGAGCTGAGAACCAGTAAATTTGTTATAAATCCAGTTCTACTACTAACTAGCTGCATGGTTTGGGGCATATTAATTGTCTTCTCTCAGTTTCCCTCCTCATAAATAATAAAGACATGCAGATAATGCATCTAAGGAATTCAAGTGAGATGCATGACAAAAGGGTGTGGGGATTTTGATAACTATGTGGGTCCAAGGCCAGTTTAAAGGTGTGGATTTTTTTTTTTTTTTAAAATAAAAGCTTGTCAGTCTGTTAGCTGAATAACACAAAATTAATTTGGATTTGGCATGGGAGGTCTTAGTTTGCAATTTTTACTGTCTTTTTAACCCTTTCCAATGCAAGTTCTTGAGAGTCCCTTGGACTGCAAGGAGATCCAACCAGTCCATCCTAAACGAGATCAGTCCTGGGTGTTTATTGGAAGGACTGATGTCGAAGCTGAAACTCCAATACTTTGGCCACCTGATGTGAAGAGCTGACTCATTTGAAAAGACCCTGATGCTGGGAAAGATTGTAGGCAGGAAGAGAAGGGGATGACAGAGGATGAGATGGTTGGATGGCATCACTGTATCAATGGACATGGGTTTGAGTATACTCAGGCAGTTGGTGATGGACAGGGAGGCCTGGTGTGCTGCAGTTCATGGGGTCACAAAGAGTCGGACACGACTGAGTGACTGAACTGAACTGAATGCAATTTCTGTTTTTTCTATAAAAGTCCTCTACAGTGATGCTAAAACTAATTTAGTGCTATAAAACCAAAGATGGATATGTAGAAAAGTATCAATAACAGAGAAAGGTTATTTGTATCATTTCTTGGTTGTTATAGCCTGAATAAAACTTGTGTTTTTCCAAACTTTATAGTAAATAATATGTTAACTTTCATCGATACAGAACCATAGATACAGAATTTCCCCATCAGCAGTGCACATAGTTGGCCATTAAGAGTGCCACCATATTGGTTGGTGATCCTCATAATCCATTGCCCTTTTTCTGCATTGATATTTTATTCCTAGTCTACTTTCTGGCTCTTTATGTGGGAATCTTTAAATGTATAAGAGGCTCAGATAGTTATATTTTAGTTTTTTGTCAAATATTTACATGTAATGGGTAGATTCATACAGAGGAGTTGTGATTAGTTGCCAAGGAATATCAAGACTCATATGCAACTGTTAGTATTTAAAGTTTTTTTCTGTTTATTTCTGCAAATGCAGAAGATAAACACTGTCAGTTCAAAGTAAACTCCAAAGTACATACAATTTGCAAAGATGGTAGTCCCCTAGTTTTGCATTGTTCAAAACACATGAAACACTGCTGGGTTTTCAGCCAGCTCTTTGGGGGTGAATAGTGCCATGTGTGAAGGATCAAGCAACTGCCTAGCCTGGCCAGATTGAAATTAATTAGAATCTTCCACTGTAGAGTTTACAATGTAATGAAGACTTATAAGTGAAGAAAATAAACCTAAACATAACAAATTCAATCACAGTGGTGAAGGGAACAATTTCTGAGATTCATATTTGTAATAAATAAGAAAACACGGACAACTGGAATTTGATAGAGTATAAGGAATTCAAGCTACTGTTCTACAATATGTTGTCTTGAGTGATGTTCAGAAGATTTTGATTGAAAGCAACCATTTCTCTTAGTGCTTTGAGAACTATTTATTAACATTGCTCTCCCTGCCAAATATTTTCCCTTCATTCCCACTGATGTGATTAGGAAGCTAAATGCATCTAACAGTGATTCCTAGTTGGTGACAAACACTACTTGGTCTGTGAATTTGTTAATTCCTCCTTCCCTACTTCCAAGTCAAAGGGAGGAGTAGGAAACCTCTGTTTATTCTTGAAATATGTTTTCTTCATGAGAGATGACATTAATATTTGCTCTATGGTTCTTATTCCCTCTCCTCTTCCTTCCTTCTCATCCTTCTTCTACTTCAGTCTTCAGCCTCCCTTTTATCATTGTTTAGCCATACTTTAGGCTTCCCAGGTGGCACTAATGGTAAAGAAACCAATGCAAAAGACATAAGAGATACAGATCTGATCTCTAGGTAGGGAAGATCCTCTGGAGGAAGGCATGGCAATGTACTCCAGGATTCTTGCCTGGAGAATGCCATAGACAGAGGAGCCTGCCAGGCTACAGTCCATAGGGTTACAAAGAGTTAGATAGATGGGGAAACACTGGCAACAGTGGCTGACTTTATTTTTCTGGGTTCCAAAATCACTGCATATGGTGACTGCAGCCATGACATTAAAAGACGCTTACTCCTTGGAAGGAAAGTTGTGACCAACCTAGACAGCATATTAAAAAACGGAAACATTACTTTGCCAACAAAGGTCCATCTAGATAAGGCTATGGTTTTTCCAATGGTTGTGTATGGATGTGAGAGTTGGACTATAAAGAAAGCTGAGTGCAGAAGAATTGATGCTTTTGAACTGTGGTGTTGGAGAAGACTCTTAGAGTCCCTTGGACTGCAAGAAGATCCAACCAGTCCATCCTAAAGGAGATCAGTCCTGGGTGTTCATTGTAAGGACTGATGTTGAAGCTGAAACTCTAATACTTTGGCCACCTGATGTGAAGAGCTGACTCATTGGAAAAGACCCTGATGCTGGGAAAGATTGAGGGCAGGAGGAAAAGGGGACGACAGAGGATGAGATGGTTGGATGGCATCATCAACTCAATGGACATGGGTTTGGGCGGACTCTGGGAGTTGGTGATGGACAGGGAGGCCTGGTGTGCTGCGGTTCATGTGGTTGCAAAGAGTCGGACACGACTGAGTGACTAAACTGAACTGAAGTGACTTAATATGCATGCATGCAGACATACATTATTGCTGAGTATTAATAAGGTCTTCACAAGACACAAAAATAAATACTATTTTTTGGTGGCAAAATACAATCTGAAAGGATCTTGGAACAAAAAAGTCATAACATAATAACAAAAATAATAGAAATAAAATGCATACTCATTTGATGGAGATTTAAAGGCAGCTTTGTATAGTAGATAGACTATGAACTGAGAGTTAACAAATCTCAAGTCTGGTCCTTGCTGTATAGGTAATTAACTATAACACTGAAAAACTGATTTTTCTTACCCTAAAGGTGACTGGAAGAAAGCACAACAAAACGTGGTGAGTGGAAACCCAACTATTTGCTATGCATACAAGGAAAGGTTTTGTTCTTGCTTGGAAGTAACAAGCAAGATAGAGAAGAATTCATGGAGAAAATGGAGTTTGAACTTGGCCTTGGAGATTATGATGAATTCTAGTTATCAGAAAAGAAATAGAAGAAGGGAGGAAGAGAGGCATATCAAATTGAGACAACAATATCAGAAATATATACATGTGTGTCTGTGTGTTTGTGTGTGTGTGTGTGTGTGTAAGCCATTATTCAATAATGCAGAAGGGTCTACTCCAACAAAAGCATAGAATGTTTTCCTCAAATTTGTAGTATTGACCATGGTAATTCTCAGTGGCCTCTTAAGTGATGCTAACATTTCTTGACAATTTTAAAATGCAGTTAAATGTGTAGAATGGCAAAAATTAGTTCTTTGCAAAAAAACTTATCAGTCATTAGTTCTTAATATCTGTATTTTTATCATCACCATATTCTGCAAAGCTTATGCTTTCAATCAGTACTTAGTAAATAGTGTTCAACTTCTTTTAACTGAGGTATTTTCATGTCTTATCTGTATCACTGTTAAATTTAATTTTTTTTTTATTTTTCTGTTTTTAAACTCTTTATTTTGTATTGGGGTATTTGGACTTCCCTGGTCACTCAGTGGTAAAGAATCCGTCTGCAAAGCAGGAGATGCAGGTTCAATTCCTGGGTTGGGAAGAATTCCAGGAGAAGGGAATGGCAACCCACTCCAGCATCCTTGTCTGGGAAATCCTGTGGATAGAGGAGCCTACCTGGCTCCCAGGGTTACAAAAGAATGGGACAAAACTTAGCAACTAAACAACAACAAAAGGGCCAATTAGCCATGTTGTGATAGTTTCAGGTAAACAACAAAGCAACTCAGCCATACATATCCATGTATCCCCCATACATATACATTCTCCCCCAAACTCCACTCTCATCCAGGCTGCCACATAACACCAAGAAGATTTCCACTTGCTATACAGTAGATCCTTGTTGGTTACCCATTTTAACAGTTTGTATATATTCATCTCAAACTCTGTAACTATCCCTTCCTCCCATCCTTCCCTCCTGCAACCATAAGTTCTTTCTCTAAGTCTGTGAATCTCTGTTCTGTAAGTAAGTTCATCTGTATCATTTCTTTTTAGATTTCACATATAAAGGACGTTATAAGATATGTCTCCTTCTCAAAATTTGCCTTTTCTTATTCTTGTGCTATTTTTCATCACCAATTAAGGAAAATGAATCAATGATTCAAAATGGGGAATTGACACTTAAAAGTGGGGAAGAAAGTAATACATATGAGAAAGCATACCATGAAGAGGACACTGGTGTCAGAAAACTGGAAATCTGTTAGATTCTAGAGCAACTTACTCTGAAAGTCTGATGGATTTCTCAAGAACCCACAATGGAAAGCTAAAGGGTAGGAATTGTGGTGATGTATGTTGGAAAAATCAGATTTTATTGAACTATCGACTCTCCAGTCTCTAATACTCACTGCCTTGTCTGCTATGAAACATGGCAAGATGCCTTCCATGCATTCACAGTTTTTTGTTTTTGTTTTTTTAACAGAGCACAGTGACCTCTCATAAACTAGTGAAAAAAAAAAGTTAAAGACAAATTTATTCCAGGTGAGAATACCAGATGAAACACTGGAAAATATTCTCCGTCACCTGTCCCTTTGGCTAGGTAATATAGCATCCAATGAAACATAGTATGAAGGAATAATTATGGTTATTAATGTATACCATCTGATACCTTTCTTTAGAGCTTAAAGAAAACACTGAGACTCAGTGTATGAAAATGTAACATGTAAGTCTCAGGAAGAAGGTTTCTCTTTTGTTCACTCTAGAACATCATGCTTCAGAAAAAGGGGTACTTTTTCTATCACAGAGATTTCAAAAATGCACTGAGATTAGAACTCAAAGACTCTGAAGTACATGTTTGAAAAGAAAGGGCCAGAGTTTACACCTGAGTGACCATTCCTGAGTTTGCATTCCTGAGTGATCATTTTATTTGCAGAGATCAGTTTGCATTCAATGGTGTACCTGAAAATCTTAATTCCATGTAGAATAGAATTATGAAAACTGAGACTATGTACAGTCTTGTTATTCTGCACAATTTCACAATTATGTATAATTACATATATGTCTTTGGGCAGGAAGTATCTTTATTTTTTACCCTGAAGTATGTTATTTTGAGGGGAAAGCTGTGCATCAGTGATAAGACAAAAATATGTCCTTTCCAGGCACTGAAAATGGCAGGAAAAAAAGTACTTGCTGTGACTGGTTTAATTACTGATTTTAAGAAGAAAGCTCAAAAATATATAATACACATCTTGAATATAACAAAGCTATTATTTTCTGGACATGGTATGAATGTTTTTAGCTTCAGGATGAGCTCTCAGTATTGCTTAGGACTCTATGGTATGAATCACATTCACTTTTCTTTTTTAAATCTTTACCATCCCTAAACTATATCCTTCACCCATTGGAAAAAGTAAGTTAGTTATGTATTATAAAAATGAGATCACAGAATACAAAGAGATGTATTAAGTACTAAATAGAACTAAATAGCATGTTTAGTTCATTCTTTTCATCTTCTTATGGTCTTACTACTTTCACAAGATGTCCATATACTAAAAGTATTGTACCGTCTAATTCAAATTGACAAAAATGTAGTTAAAAGATTACAAGATCTCTCAATATAGCCATTTTCATGACAATTACTTGCTAATTGTGATTTTTATCATTGTACTATATTTCATCACCAAATTTTGAAAACAATAATGATATGCCTCTTCATTTAATATTTCATACTGCATTGAAAGTTGTTTTTTGTGGAGAAGTCCATTCTTCATCAAAATATCTATTCTCTTATTATTTTCCCCATTATTATCTTAATCTAGCCTCACTGCATTCTGGACTCACCAGGTCCAAAGCCCTTACTCTAGCTATTCCCTGGGCCTTAGGACACTGTTGCTCCAGAGGTATCCACTTTTCTCTCTCACCTCCTTCAAGGCTTTGCTTGTGTCCATGAGGACTGCCTTGAAACTCTGATATCTAAATGCTACACAAACCATTTGTTATCCCTATTACTCTGTTCTGCTATTTTATAGCACTTATCACTTTCTGATGGTCTCAGTAACCTATTAATACTTATTCATTATATATATATAATTTGTTGTCTGTCTTCTTTAACTTATGTATTTTTCAAGGGTCATGAATTCTGTCTGTCTGCTATATTCTACGGACTTGATGTATCCATGTATCTATAGATTGTTTCTAAGCAAATTATACATGTTCAATAATGTGTTAATTGATTAGTTACCAAAGAGTTTTAATTAAGAGATAAATTTGCCTTGCTGAGAAAAAGTACAGAGTGATAAAAGAAATTAACTGGATTTGGACATTAACAAATGGCCCAAGCTATCAACAGGCCAGATGTAGGGACCTTTGTGAAACATCAAAAATCAAGTAACCCTGCTCTCTTATTTAATAATTAATACTATTTATAATTATACTATGATTTAACATCATACATGTGCATGCATGCTAAGTCATTTTACTCATGTCTGACTCTTTGCAGCCTTATGGACTGTAGCCTTCCAGGCTCCTCTAGGGAATCTTAGGATTCTCCAGGCAAGAACACTGGAGTGGGTTGCCATGCGCTCCTCCAGGGGATCTTCCCTATACAGGGATTGAACCCATGTCTCTCCTGCATTGATAGGTGTGTATGTGTGTGTGTGTGTGTGTGTGTGTTTTACCACTAGTGCCTCCTGGGAAGCCCTTTAACATCATGCTTTATTTTAATAAGTTTACATCATGATATATGTTTTGTAACTTGGATAAAATGGGTACTGGGTGTTGTTTTTGGGTTTTTTTTTTTTTTTTTTTTGCCAAACATCTATTAAATGGTTTGCATATGCTAAATTGTTGAGAATCCTTAGCCTACTGCATATAAGAAAAAGCCCTATGAGATGCTGTTAGAGAATAAACTATAGACAAGGTTGTAGACAGAAATGCTTTTAAATAATCAGTAAGAATTCATGAGAATCAGCCTCAGAAGTAACACCAAGGAGGTGGCTGAGATGATAAAAAGTTATAGTTATTTACCAAACTCCTAGTCTAACAGGTATTGCAATGGTTTCCCATACAATTTTGAACAAATACATGATCTTTTGCACTTCTTTTTGCTTAATCATGTTTATATTCATTAGAAAAGACCCTGATGCTAGGAAAAATTGAAGGGAAAATGAGAAGAGGGTGGCAGAGGATGAGATGATTAGATAGCATCACTGACTCAATTCCCATGAATTTGACCAAATTCCTATTCATTAGAAAAGACCCTGATGCTGGGAAAAATTGAAGGCAAAAGGATAAGAGGGTAGCAGAGGATGAGATCATTAGATAGTTTTTTCACAGACCCAGTGAACATGAATTTGAGCAAACTCCAGGAGATACTGAAGGACAGGGAAGCCTGGCATACTGTAGTCTGTGGGATTGCAAAGTCAGACACAAATTAGTGACTGAATAAGAATAAAAATTTATATTCCAGGGTTATTAAAAAATAACATGGATGGGTGTAACAGATAAAATGAAAAACATTGGCAATAAAAGACCATATGTAATAATAGACAAAGAAAGAGATACCAATGCCAATATACAGACAAAATCATTCCATTTTGATTGAACTCAGCATCTGGCAATCTTTTATACAAACAAACTAAGCAAAAGTCTGCTACTACAAGATGTATTTGACCTAACTTTCACTCTACTCATGTTAACATATCAATCTGTATTCATCCATCAGATAATTATTATTCAGTTCAGTTCAATCGCTCAGTTGTGTCTGACTCTTTTCGACCCCATGAACTGCAGTAGGCCAGGCCTCCCTGTCCATCACCAACTCCCGGAGTTCACCCAAACCCATGTCCATCGAGTTGGTGATGCCATCCAACCATCTCATCCTCTGTCATCCCCTTCTCCTCCTGCTTTCAATCTTTCCCAGCATCAGGGTCTTTTCCAATGAGTCAGCTCTTCACATCAGGTAGCCAAATTATTGGAGTTTCAGCTTCAACATCAGTCCTTCCAATGAACACCCAAGACTGATCTCCTTTAGGATGGAATGGTTGGATCTCCTCGCAGTCCAAGGGACTCTCAAGAGTCTTCTCCAACACCACAGTTCAAAAGCATCAATTCTTCTGCACTCAGCTTTCTTTATAGTCCAGCTCTCACATCCATACATGACCACTGGAAAAACAATACCTTGCAAAAGATAAACACAATGACTGTAAAGCACAGGAACATAGGGTGTATGGTGAGAGTGGGAGTGAATGTGGTGAAGGGTCACAAGAAATACATGGAAGAGACAGCTAGGAAATAAAGGAGATAAGCATTGTGTGTCCTGGATAGAAGATGTGAGTAGTCTTAGAAATATACAGGGAAATCTGAGCCTCTCTAAGAAGACCAGGCCTAACTGAGCGGCATACCAGAGTTTAAGGCCCCAAAGAGAAATCCTAAATTGATAAGAAAAGCTGTGAAATGATCTATGCCTGATTTGAGATTCATAGCACTGCAAGAATGTAGAGAAACAGGGTTGGTTTATACTCTTGACTTCCAGATTCTCTTTACTTCAACTTGTTATTCCTTCCTAAATTTTCCACTCTCATCCTTTAAAGATAAGTGAAAATAGCAATCTTGATGGTAAAAAGTGAACAAATGGCTCATAAAGAAATAACACCAACACCATTGGTAAAATGGAGACTTGTTGTATAACAGGGCTGCTGTTCTGGTAGTTTGGGTGAAAATAATAGTTTATTTGCATGTTTGTTGACTGAGATGACAAGTTCTTATGTTAACTAAAAGAATGATTAATTTTTTAAATTGGGTAAGAATTAAACAATTATACATTCCTGCTATGTGCTTGGCACTGTCCCATTCACTATGAAATGTATCTTATTTCATCCTCTCAACAAATATGAGAGGGAAATTTTATTAAAACCAATTACAGAGGAAGCAAGTGAATCTCAGAGAGGTTAAGTCACCTTTCTAAAGCATATAAAAGCTTTCATAAATTGCACTGTAGTGTTAATTCATTGGAAAATTTTCCTGTGAAACTCTGTGTTAAAGGAAAGAAAGCCACATTTAAAAGTTTTATTGATTCTTGAACAACAGACTGGTTCCAAATAGGAAAAGGAGTACGTCAAGGCTGTATATTGTCACCCTGCTTATTTAACCTATATGCAGAGTACATCATGAGAAATGCTGGACTGGAAGAAGCACAAGCTGGAATCAAGATTGCCAGGAGAAATATCAATAACCTCAGATATGCAGATGACACCACCCTTATGGCAGAAAGTGAAGAGGAACTAAAAAGCCTCTTGATGAAAGTGAAAGAGGAGAGTGAAAAAGTTGGCTTAAAGCTCAACTTTCAGAAAACGAAGATCATGGCATCCGGTCCTATCACTTAATGGGAAATAGATGGGGAAACAGTGGAAACAGTGTCAGACTTTATTTTGGGGGGCTCCAAAATCACTGCAGATGGTGACTGCAGCCATGAAATTAAAAGACACTTACTCCTTGGAAGAAAAGTTATGACCAACCTAGATAGCATATTGAAAAGCAGAGACATTACTTTGTCAACAAAGGTCCGTCTAGTCAAGGCTATGGTTTTTCCAGTGGTCATGTATGGATGTGAGAGTTGGACTGTGAAGAAAGCTGAGCGCCGAAGATTTGATGCTTTTGAACTGTGGTGTTGGAGAAGACTCTTGAGAGTCCCTTGGACTGCAAGGAGATCCAACCAGTCCATTCTGAAGGAGATCAGCCCAGGGATTTCTTTGGAAGGAATGATGCTAAAGCTGAAACTCCAGTACTTTGGCCACCTCATGTAAAGAGTTGACTCATTGGAAGAGACTTTGATGCTGGGAGGGATTGGGGCCAGGAGGAGAAGGGGACGGCAGAGGATGAGATGGCTGGATGGCATCACTGACTCGATGGACGTGAGTTTGAGTGAACTCCGGGAGTTGGTGATGGACAGAGAGGCCTGGCGTGCTGTGATTCATGGGGTTGCAAAGAGTCGGACACAACTGAGCGACTGAACTGAACTGAACTGACTGACTTACATTATATGAATCCAGACATTTCTCACAAGTCCATGAAAAGAGAGTTTTCTCCTCATTCTTTTTGTTTGTTTGTTTTTAGTTCAAATGTTACTTTCTCAGGCCTTCATGAAAAATAAATGCTCAAAGTCATTAATCATGAGGGGAATGCTAATCAAAACCACAATGAGATACCACCTGACATATGTCAAAATAGCTCTCATACAAAAGAAAAGAAGTAACAAGTGTTGGTGAGAATATGGAGAGAAGGAAACCTTTATGCACTGTTTGTGAGAATTTAAATTGGTGCAGACACTATGGAAAACAGGGTGGAGTTTCCTCAAAAAATTAATAATAGAACTACCATGCAATCCAACAATTCCTTATTTAGATATTTATCCAAAGTGAACAAAAACACCAATTTGAAAAGATGCATGCACTCCAGTGTTTATTGTTGCATAATTTACACAGTCAAGATATGGAAGTGTCCATCAATAGATGAATGGATAAAGAAAATGTGATACATATACACACACACAACAGAATGCAACTCAGCCATACAAAAGAATGATATCTTGCCATTTGCAACAAGAGGATATTATGCAAAATGAAATAAATCAGACAGAGAAAAATAACATACTGTATGTTTTCATTCATATATAGAATATATGAAAAATAAACACAGGAAAAATATAACAAAATAGATACAGAGGAAAAACTAGTGGTTGCCAAAGGTGGGATATGGGAGAACAGGTAAAATAGTTGTAAAGGATTAAGACATATGGACAGCAGTTATAAAATAAATAAGTCACAGGGAAGCAATATACAGCACATAATGTAATCAATAATAATGTAATAACTTTAGTGAATTATGTATAAAATAATAGAGTCACTCACTGTGTTGTATACCTGAGACTAATATATTAAGTCAAATATATTTCAGTAATTGAAAAAAAGACTGGGTTAGCTAACATGTTTTACACTCCCACAGTATATCTACTTTTCCTTTGTAAAAGAGACTGCTTTAGTAATTATACAATCACATGCATGTTGGTTGATTATCTAACCTCTCACCACACAGCTTCATAAAGCCAGAGACTAGACCTATTTTATTAGTTTATTCCCAGAATTTTCTAGAAACTCAAACTTTACAGAAGGAAAGAAAGGGAGAAGTTTCTACTGTATGCGTCAAGACCATATTCTAGTCTAATCAACTGAATTATCTGGGGAACTGGGCAAGTTGCCCCCTGCCATTATCAAATTTATCTGCTGTGCAGTAGCTTCTCTCCTCAGTGCTCTATTACAGTTCAAGGCCCACATAATAGATTCTTATACGTCAAAGAGAAAGATGAGCATGCGTTATTGTTGTTTGGTCTCTAAGTCATGCTGGACTCTTCAAGACTGCATGGACTGGGGCCACCCTGGCTCCCCTATCCATGAGGTTCTTGCGGCAAGAATGTTGAAGCGGGTTGCCATTTCTTCTCAAAGCATGCATGGTAAATGAATATAATTTAATGTTATGTGTTTATTTCCCCCAAAGTATCCTGTAAATTCTTATATTTATTTTTGAGTATGTAAGAAAGTAAAAAAAGAGAACACATATTAGAAATTGAATTCTGTTCATGCATACACATGTGTGTGTGGGTAAATTATATCTTCTTCCCATTTCTACTATAATGTATAGAATAGTAGCTAAAAGATGTATAGCCAAACTACCTGGGCACTATAATGGAATTATAGTGCCATTATTTACAAACTGGGTTACCTTGGGCAAGTTACTTATGCTTTCTTTGTCTCAGTTTTCTTTAATTTTATCAGTTAAGTTGCTCAAAAAGCCTTGACTATTATAGTGATTATTTCAAAGAAAAACTAGAAATAGAATAAGTTATGATTTGAAGAAGACCAGAGCATCTTAGCTCCAAAGACTGTAAAAATACCTTGTTGTCATCTTCCACTGCACAAGTAAAAATACCTAACTCTAAATTGAATTATAGTGTGGAATGCTGAGATAAAGTAGGATCAGGAATAAAAGTACATCTCAATATGTAAAAAAATGCATTTTTATTCTCTTTCCTTTTTCAAAACTCAGCCAAAAACTGCAAGAAGAACAAGAGAAATGAAAACTTGACTTTGTCAAAACTAGGAGACATCTTTAACCATTTAGCCAGTTCCATTTCATGACAGAGTGTGGAAAATGGTAAATGCCTTAGCAGAGTGGGAGAAAGTCATACCTAAGTACTGCAATGGCACCCACTCCAGTAGTGTTGCCCAGAAAATCCCATGGATGGAGGAGCCTGGTAGGCTGCAGTCCATGGGGTCGCTAAGAGTCAGACACGACTGAGCAACTTCACTTTCGCTTTCCACTTTCATGCATGGAGAAGGAAATGGCAACCCACTCCAGTGTTCTTGCCTGGAGAATCCCATGGACAGACAAGCCTGGTAGGCTGCAGTCCATGGGGTCGCACAGAGTTGGACACGACTGAAGCGACTTAGCAGCAGCACCAAGTACAGCAAAGGGGGTTCCAAATGGGGACGTTTTCTCAGTTTGCAGATCTCTACACAGTGTTGGAAGTAATGGGAAAGAATTAGTCTTCCAGTTAAGTTCTTGGACTAAACTGGATCCTTTTGAAAAGTTTTCAGGACAGGCACAGAAAAGTCTTTGGTTCATGGCTAATTTTGTCCCACCTCTGATGTGATGTTGTAAGGATTCTACTTGTCTCATTTCTCTCAAGATTTTTACCATAATAGCTTGTGAGATCATGACCCATTTCTTGACCAGATGTGTCTGCTCCATTCTGGTGGTTCTTTTTCTGTAGATTCTTCTCACACAGTTATAGATCAGTACTGAGTCAAAAGCACATGGAGACTCATGTAGAATGCGATAATATGAAAAATTCACTACTGTAGGAATTAGACAAAAAGTGTCTCATAATACAAAAAAGGATACATAAAATCCCTTTGATCATAATTTAAGATGTATATTTAGCCTCCAAGAATGATTTTCTGGTTCTTATTCAAAGGCCTTGATACCATACAAGAGAAAAAGAATCAGCTAGCATTTGAATTTTTATCAATAATAAATTGTTCCTCCATCAGAAACCTAAGCAAATATCTACTTCCAAATTAATACTTACTTAGATTTGATTTTTTTAGTTAACTATTATGCTAGAAAACTGTGACGTGATTGTGCTAAAAACTGGGTTTTTGCATATGAGTGCATATGTGTAACTTTTCTGACTATTCAGGAAGAATAGTCAGAAAACCATTCAGGAAGAAAATCCCTCTTTTCCTATAGGAAATATGAAATAATTCATTGGACTACAGGAATTTCTTGACATCTCAACAATGCTAGCTGATATTACTGAGCTCTTACTATATGCCAAGAACTTTACACACATTATTGTGTTGTGCTGAAAGGGAGTTGATGCAAAGTACTTCGTTTTATTTCTCAGCCTGTCAATTTCTAAATGTCAATGGGAAAGTTTTCTTCAAGTTTTCCAAACCTTTTTTTACTTATCTATAAAGCAGGGAGAATGACACCAATAGAATCTAATCAGAAACAAGACGTGAAAATCCTTCTAAAACCCTAAGATACAGTAGTATCTTTGAAAACATGCCATCATGACATTTGCATATTTCTTTTGATATTCACATTATATGCAATATTTTTTCTTTAATAACATATGCTTTATAATATATATGTTTATTTGCATATGTGTATGTATTTCTTATGTTTTTATATACATGTGCTTAGTCACTCAGTCATGTCCAACTCTTTGTGACTCCATGGACTGTATGTAGCAGGCTCCTCTGTCCATGGGGATTCTCCAGGCAAGTATACTGGAGAGGGTTGCCATATCCTCCTCCAGGAGATCTTCCCAACCGAGGGATTGTATCCAGTCTCCCACATTACAGGCAGATTCTTTACCCATCTGAGCCTCCAGGGAGGCTCTTTATATACATATGCATGTATGAATATATATACTCACATTATGTACATATAAGTGTGCATACATACACACAAACATACATATTTCTTAGCATATACATCCAACTGATTTTCAAGAATAGTAAACAGTGACTAGTCTCTTCACTAAGACTAACCTATATGTAAACTTCTCTTTTAATATCTAAATAGCCTGGATATTATATTATTCATAGTTATATCAGAATTTATTAATTCAGTTAATGGGAGAGTAGATTCCATTTTAATATGACACAATCGTAATTCATCCTTTTTCAATTACCGATTTCCCCTTGTTCCAGTCTTCCAAACTCATACTGAAAAAACATGGTTTATCTGAATTAAAAATAATTCACAATTTTCAAACATCTCTCGAGTGCCAGCAGTAGAATGACAGAGTCTCTTGCATGGCTCAAAAAATTACCTTAAATTCCAAGATCAACCCCCATGAGTTTAATTTTATCAAAGAATAGATGCCTTGTCAAATGCACCCCAACCAACATAATCAGTATCTTTCAAAGTATGTTTGACATTGAGAAGGACTGAAAAACAACATAGGAGTCAGAGAAGCAGACATCGATGGCCTGTCAAGTTTTTTGTAGGCATCATGCTATTATCAAGGCACATCAGGATAAAATAAAATGACCTAGCTGACCACAGGCTTACAAATGTCTTGGGAAGGAAGGAAAAATGGTGAATCAAAAGGTAGCTTTGTTGCATGTCCCCCCAGGCCTTCTTATTGACAGGAATGACAATGGTCCCAAGATGCACCATTATCTATGACCAGCAAGCAGACATCAAATACTCCTGAGCTGTATCTGTCAGAATAGAAAATTCTGCTTAAAACAGACAAGCTTGTTACATTTTGTTCAGCTAAGGTTTGTCAAAAGCCAGGGTCACTTGGATGTGCCCTGCCCTGAAGGGAAATTATAAAGCCAGAGAAGTACATGATTCCTCAATGTTTCTTCTGCGAGGAGACTTTGAGTCTGCTTGACCAAAATGTTTTGAAAGTCAAGTCATGACTCAAAGGAAGTGGAAAGCAAAGTTAATAGTTTGTCTTTTAACTATTTAGGAATGAGGTTCACATGCTAAACAGGCAGAGTTTAAAAAGATTCTTACATTTAGAGAATTTCTTTGCTATGCTATGTGTGATTTGTTATTTCAAACTCAAAAGAGAAAATTCTACTCTTACTGAAATGAGAGAGAACAAGTTAATGTGTTCAGGCCAAACATTTTATGCTGTGGCATTATGGAGCTTATTACAGTCTGAAATATTTACATTGGTAAGAGATTCCTCTAATTTGCTTCTTTTTGACTAGAGAGATTTTTATATACAAATGTCCAGCCTCTGACACTTAAGTAAACTCACTAACTTGGGGAAACATCTGTTAACCACTCATAAGAAAATGCAAGTTGAGAGTACTTCTTTAATTGACTCCTTAAAAAATTAACACAAACTTTTTTCCTCTTTTAACAAATTTGAGGGTGAACATGTAGCCATCACACAGACTCTGAACAAAGGGATGTTTTCCTCCCCTCCCATCCCTTACCTTTTTCTTTCCTTCCCCCTTTAACTACATCTTTTCCTCTCCTCCCTTCTTCTTGTCTTTTTATTGTTTCCCTTCTAAATTTATAGTTTAGCACTTTTCCTGGGCCCCAAAACAAGTTCAATTATGATCAAGCTTGTTGTAAGTGGCCAGATTCTAAAAGAATATTATCGCATGTTATAATTCCTAAGCTTGAGTAAATTTTTGTTTTAAAAAATTTACAAACCAATGGTAATGATTATTTTATTTTACCAAAATGATCTTTTTGTAAAAAAAAATCTGATTTGTCACCTTTAGAAATTGAGAGATTTCACACAATAACTTTAATTTTCAGAATATTAGAAAAGCTAGTAATTAAGCAGTACTGAAGCTGAAACTCCAGTACTTTGGCCACCTCATGCGAAGAGTTGACTCATTGGAAAAGACTCTGATGCTGGGAGGGATTGGGGGCAGGAGGAGAAGGGGACGACAGAGGATGAGATGGCTGGATGGCATCACTGACTCAATGGACGTGAGCCTGAGTGAACTCTGGGAGTTGGTGATGGACAGGGAGGCCTGGCGTGCTGCGATTCATGGGGTTGCAAAGAGTTGGACACGACTGAGCGACTGATCTGATCTGATCTGATCTGAGCTTGAATTTCTGCCTAGCAATACTCTGAAACACAAGATGGTGAGAACATGACAAGAAGGGACCTGTGATCTCTGGTGCACCACAGTTCTCACCAGGTTTACCTCTCTCAGTTACCCATAGAGGTTTGAGTTATGAATTCTGCTCAAAATCAATTAAGAAATTAAACTGATCAGTTATATTCTACATTCTACATGCCTGTGTTCCCAGTGAAGTTGAGATTCATGATGTCTCACTGCAGAAAGAACTCAGAGACAAAGTTATAGATAAGAAGTGAATTTATTTGGAGAGAAATATATTCCACAAGCAGAATGTGGGCCATTGCAGAAGGCAAGAGATCTCAGAATATGGCAAGGTGAGTTTTTATGGGCTGGGTAATTTCCCAAGCTAATGAGTGGGAGGGTTATTCCGATTATTTGGGAGGAAAAGTTGGAGATTTCCAGGAGTTGGGCCACTGCCCACTTTTTGGTCTTTTATGATTAGCCTCAGAACTGTCTTGGCACTGATGGATTTGTCATTTAGTGCACTGTTATATTACAGTGAGCATATAATGAGGCTCAAGGTCTACTGGAAGTCAAATATTCCATCATTTTGGACTTTGTTGGTTCTAACCAGTCTTTGTCATGTCCTATGCCTGTATCATTTTTTTTTGTTTTGGCTGTGCTGGGTCTTCATTGCTGCATGCAGTTTTCTCTAGTTGCTGTGAGCAGGGAGCTGCTCTTTGCTTCATTGCACAGTTTTCTCTGTGTAGAGGCTTCTCTTGTTGCAGAGCATAGGCTCTATGCACCCAGGCTTCATAAGTTGTGGTCCACAGGCTTAGTTGCCCCACAGTCTTCCTGGTCCAGGGATTAAACTTGTGTTCCCTGCATTGGCTGGCAGATTCTCAACCATTGTATCATATATGCTGGGAAGCTGAGAAGCTAAATCAATCTTTTAAAGGTTGTACTCTGCCACCTTCCCTCCTGTTTCAACTGTACAGTTCTCCTTAGAAACTCACAGGTCAGAATTTAATTATCTAAATCCTTAGTAAATAGAAATGATATTTCTATGACTGGACTGTGAACTTTTTCAGGATCTAGATTGTATTTTAAACCTGGTTAAGAGTCTGCCTACAAGTCGGGAGACCCAGGTTGGATCTCTGGGTTGGGAAGATCCCCTGGAGAAGGAAATGGCAATGGACTCTAGTACTCTTGCCTTGAAAATCCCATGGACAGAGGAGCCTGGTAGGCTACAGTCCATAGGATCACAAAGAATTGGACACGACTGAGAGACTTCACTTTACTATTTATATTCATGCAACAGTGCCCAATGTAAAATGGGGATTCAATGCTGGACATGGAAGAGCAGACTGGTTCCAGGTAGAGAAAGAAGTATGCCAGGGCTTATCTTGTCACCTTGCTTATTTAACTTATATGCAGAGTACATCATGAGAAATGCTGGACTGGATGAAGCACAAGCTGGAATCAAGATTGCAGGGAAAAATATCAATAACCTCAGATAGGAAGATGACACCACCCTTATGGCAGAAAGCGAAGAGGAACTAAAGAGCCTCTTGATGAAAGTAAAAGAGGAGAGTGAAAAAGCTGACTTAAAACTCAACATTCAGAAAACTAAGATCATGGCATCTGGTTCCATCCTTCATGGCACATAGATGGGGAAAAAATGAAACAATGACAGACTTTATTTTCTTGGGCTCCAAAATCACTGTGCATGGTGACTACAGCTGTGAAATTAAAAGATACTTGCTCCTTGGGAGAAAAGCTATGACAAATTTATACAGAGTATTTAAATGCAGAGACATCACTTTGCTGACAAAGTCTATTAGTCCAAGGTATGTTTTCTTTCAGTAGTTATGTACAGATGTGAGAATTGAGCTATAAAGAAGGCTGAACACTAAAGAATTGATGCTTTTGAATTGTGGTGCTAGAGAAAACTCTCAAGAGTCCCTTGGACAGCAAGGAGATCAAACCAGTCAATCCTATAAGAAATCAACCCTGAATATCCATTGGAAGAAATGATGCTGAAACTGAAGCTCCAATACTTTGGCCTCCTGATGTGAAAAGCTGACTCCTTGGGAAAGACCCTGATGCTAGAAAAGATTGAAGGCAGAAGGAGAAAGGGATGACAAAGAATGAGATGGTTGGATGGCATCACTGACTCAATGGACATGAGTTTGAGCAGACTCTGGGAGATTGCAAAGAACAAGGAAGCCTCACCTATACAGGCCATGGGGTCACAGAGTCGGACATGACTTGGTGACTGAAGAGTACAGTAGAGGGATATCACAAACTAAAAAAGCCTTCAGTCAACTTTCAAGTGGAACTTAGAAGTACTGGCCAACTAGAAGAGGAATTTAGATGATATTGTAAATATAGACTGACAGAACAGAGGCTATCACAAATTGAGGATATTATCAATGGATGCCAACACATGATGATAGCCAAGATCAAGACAGCCCAGCCACCAGGGAACTGAAGGCAATGTGGATGGAGAAAATCATCCAAAGCCATGGCCCTTTGCTCAATGCAAGAGATAGGTAAGCTTCTAGAAATTTACCCTGTCCATAGGGAGAAGGGAGGAAAAAGACAGTAGAGAGAAAAATACTGTATTGATTGAGTTTAAAATCTGAATACATTGAGCCTAATGATGGCAGTAATTTTGTAATATTGAATTAAAAATATAGAATTTTCAGGTGCTAATTGAAAAGGAAATATCAAGAAAATTTTGATTTGTATTAGAAAAAAGTTTTAAGGGGGTAAAAGGTATAAATTAGGAGTTTAGAATTGACATATACACACTACTATATATAAAATAGATAACTAATAAGAATCTACTGTATATCACAGGGAACTCTACTCAATACTCTGTAATGACCTATGTGGGAATAGAATCTAAAAAAGAGTGGGGAGATTTTATATAGAATATATGAAGAGATTTTATATATAAATATATATGAATTTTGCTGTACAGTAGAAACTGATACAACATTGTAAATCAACTATATTCTAGTAAAAATTAATTAAGAATATAAAAAATGAGGATAATAAAAAATAAACATGATATTTCTTTTTATACTTGTGTGTATACTGTTGCAACCACACAATTTAAAGTGACTACATACACCTCTAAGTATAGTTAAGGGTTTAAAGTGTTTCAGTGGGTCATTTAGAATTATAAATGTAATAAATATTTGGTAGGAAAAACAATACTTTTTACTAACTTGAATAATCCACCCTACATTATTTTTATGTAATTAATAGTCTGTGCTATGTTTTATCATTATTCATGATTGCAAAGTTATAATGCTTTAATATGACTATTTATACGTTCCATTTTTATTTTTAATGTTTTATAGGAAACAAAGCAACTTCCATTAAGAAAACAGCTATCTCTTTATTTTTTATTGGGTTTATTTTATTTAAACATTTAAATAAATTGAACCTAAGCTTAGACTCAGTTACTTACAAACTATGCCTTGAGCAAGTTGATTAAAATGTTAGGACAGCCTTGATTCTTTAGTTCATGAGATAAGGATAAATCTATTTGCCTTAGTTAAATTTCTACACAGTTTCAAAAGACATCATTAGACATACATGACCTAAGAACTACTTCAGTTAAAGATGAGTATAATTTTAACAATGCTGCTGCTGCTAAGTCGCTTCAGGTGTGTCCGACTCTGTGCGACCCCATGGACTGCAGCCTACCAGGCCTCCCCATCCCTGGGATTCTCCAGGCAAGAACACTGGAGTGGGTTGCCATTTCCTTCTCCAATGCATGAAAGTGGAAAGTGAAAGTGAAGTCGCTCAGTCATGTCTGACTCTTAGCGATCCCATGGACTGCAGCCTACCAGGTTCCTCCATCCATGGGATTTTCCAGGCAACAGTACTGGAGTGGGGTGCCATTGCCTTCTCCAATTTTAACAAAGACTACTCTCTAATTCTTAAAAAAAAAAGAAAAGAATAAGGTATCTTAGGTATCTTTTCATTGGATACCTAAGATTAGGGAAACCTCAGAATGGAAATTAACTTTCTAAGTCTTGGTCAGTTCAGATAGGCTTTGTTGATGTATGGCAAAACCAATACAGTACTGTAAAGTAATTAGCCTCCAATTAAAATATATAAAAAAAAAAGAGAATCCCCAGAGGAGGCTACAGAAGTACTTGTGCACTGAGAATCTTCAGTAATTACTTTCAATTTTAGTTCAGGCTATACCTACCCATTTTGCCTGTTATGTTCAGTCTATGAAATGGTAATAGCTAAAATTTTTTATAGATACTGAAGTTTGTCATAGAAGTTTTTATAGACAGTAAGTTTGTCATAGAACTGTCACTGAAATAAAAAATTAAATGTAAAACATCCAGCAACTTGACAGTAATATTTTCATGGAAGAGTCTGAACTGAGATCTTAGTCATTATCATTGTGTATGCAGAAGAGTTATTCTCTTCCTCTTTCCCATTCCCACTTTCAATGAGCCAAAAGAAGACATATGCTATTGCAAAAATTCATTTGAATACCAGAAAGTTAAATCAAAGTTGATCTATTAATATTATCTTCTATTATGTGCAGATCTTACAAACTTGTAGGAGGATGTGCATGAGAAACTGATAAAGTTGAAAGTGTGACAAGATAGGTTACGGAAAAAGTTGGGTTGTATGGAAGGTCATTTAGTGACTGTTCTGGTCACTTAATCACTGTGCCTTTATTTCTATGTCTCTAGTATAAGCCTTGTTTAAGCAAACCAGAACCAGGAAATGATGATTCTCATGTCAGCTGCCACCAGCCAGAGGTACTTTGGGAAACAATAATTCTACTTTTCATTGGTGGGAAAAGAAAATAAGTATAGACTTATAATCACTATAAACCACTGTAACTGTGGTCCCTGATCTAGTTTTTCCAAGATATATGAAGTCCTTTATCTCCATTTCCTACTATTTGGTTTGAATTTTATCCATTGAGTAGTTCGCTGAAATTCAATGACTATAAACATTGTTCTAAAGGAAGAGAACTTATTTAAAGTGCAAATTAAAACAATTTTTGAGTTTTAGAGTTAAACTGAAAGATGCCATTAATCTTCCAATGGAGTAGGTTTTAGTAGAAGGCACTAATGAAATTTTTCATACTGTAATTCATCTGTATTTTTTCCATTAAAAAATAAGATATTCTAAAGCTTAGATGTAAGCATTCCAAGATCGTGTTAGTTTGGAAAAAAAAATAGTTAAAAAGAATATTGGCTCCTGGGACATTGTATTCCTGATATTTGATATACAGCTATAAATGAAGCAGTAGGAGATTATATAAATAAGAGAAATTTGATCTCATAAGACATCTAAAAATGTGCAATAAAGGTTCTTGCCTTTATATTGGATTCTGCAAATCATTTATTGAAAGTATTTATTAAGTGCCTGTTATATATCAAGGTGGTCTGGTATTCCCATGTCTTTCAGAATTTTCCACAGTTTATTGTGATCCACACAGTCAAAGGCTTTGGCATAGTCAATAAAGGAGAAATAGATATTTTTTCTGGAACCCTCTTGCTTTTTCCATGATCCAGCGGATTTCGGCAATTTGATCTCTGGTTCCTCTGCCTTTTTTAAACCAGCTTGAACATCTGGAAGTTCACAGTTCACATATTGCTGAAGCCTGGCTTGGAGAATTTTGAGCATTACTTCATTAGTGTGTGAGATGAGTGCAATTGTGTGGTAGTTTGAGCAATCTTTGGCATTGCCTTTCTTTGGGATTGGAATGAAAACTGACCTTTTCCAGTCCTGTGGCCACTGCTTGAGTTTTCCAAATTTGCTGACATATTGAGGGCAGCACTTTCACAGCATCATCTTTCAGGATTTGAAATAGCTCCACTGGAATTCCATCACCTTCACTAGCTTTGATAATAGTGATGTTTTCTAAGGCCCACTTGACTTCACCTTCCAGGATGTCTGGCTCTAGGTGAGTGATAACACCACCGTGATTATCTGAATCATGAAGATCTTTTTTGTACAGTTCTCCTGTGTATTCTTGCCACCTCTTCTTAATATGTTCTGCTTCTGTTAGGTCTATACCCTTTCTGTCCTTTATCAAGTCCATCTTTGCATGAAATGTTCCCTTGGTATCTCTGATTTTCTTGAAGGGATCTCTAGTCTTTCACATTCTGTTATTTTCCTCTATTTCTTTGCACTAATCACTGAGGAAGGCTTTCTTATCTCTCCTTGCTATTCTTTGTAACTCTGCATTCAGATGCTTATATCTTTCCTTTTCTCCTTTGCTTTTTGCTTCTCTTCTTTTCACAGCTATTTGTAAGGCCTCCTCCAACAGCTGTTTTGCTTTTTTGCATTTCTTTTCCATGGGGATGGTCTTGATCCCTGTTTCCTGTACAATGTCACAAACCTCCGTCCATAGTTCTTCAGGCACTCTATCTATGAGATCTAGTTCCTTATATCTATTTCTCACGTCCACTGTATAATCATAAGGGATTTGATTTAAGTCATACCTGAATGGTCTAGTGGTTTTCCTCACTTTCTTCAATTTAAGTCTGAATTTAGCAATAAGGAGTTCATGATCTGAGCCACAGTCAGCTCCCGGTCTTGTTTTTGCTGACTGTATAGAGCTTCTCCATCTTTGGCTGCAAAGAATATAATCAATCTGATTTTGGTGTTGACCATCTGGTGATGTCCATGTGTAGAGTCTTCTCTTGTGTTCTTGGAAGAGGGTGTTTGCTATGACCAGAGTGTTCTCTTGGAAAAATTCTATTATCCTTTCCCCTGCTTCATTCTGTATTCCAAGGCCAAATTTGCCTGTTACTCCAGGTGTTTCTTGACTTCCTACTTTTGCATTTCAGTCCCCTATAATGAAAAGGACATCTTTTGGGGGAGTTAGTTCTAGGTCTTGTAGGTCTTCACAGAACTGTTCAACTTCAGCTTCTTCAGCATTACTGGTTGGGGCATAGGCTTGGATTACTATGATATTGAATCGTTTGCCTTGGAAATGAACAGAGAGCATTCTGTCGTTTTTGAGGTTGCATCCAAGTACTGAATTTCAGACTATTTTGTTGACCTTTTTGGCTACTCCATGGTCAGGAAGCAACAGTTAGAACTGGACATGGAACAACAAGCTGGTTCCAAATAGGAAAAGGAGTACGTCAAGGCTGTATATTGTCACTCTGCTTATTTAACTTATATGCAGAGTACATCATGAGAAATGCTGGGCTGGAAGAAGCACAAGCTGGAATCAAGATTGCAGGGAGAAATATCAATAACCTCAGATATGCAGATGACACCACCCTTATGGCAGAAAGTGAAGAGGAACTAAAAAGCCTCTTGATGAAAGTGAAAGAGGAGAGTGAAAAAGTTGGCTTAAAGCTCAACATTCAGAAAACAAAGATCATGGCATCTGGTCCCATCACTTCATGGCAAATAGATGGGGAAACAGTGGAAATAGTGTCAGACTTTATTTTGGGGGGCTCCAAAATCACTTCAGATGGTGATTGCAACCATGAAATTAAAAGATGCTTCCTCCTTGGAAGGAAAGTTATGACCAACCTAGATAGCATATTGAAAAGCAGAGACATTATTTTGCCAACAAAGGTCCATCTCGTCAAGGCTATGGTTTTTCCAGTGGTCATGTATGGATGTGAGAATTGGACTGTGAAAAAAGCTGGGCGCCGAAGAATTGATGCTTTTGAACTGTGGTATTGGAGAAAACTCTTGAGAGTCCCTTGGACTGCAAAGAGATCCAACCAGTCCATTCTGAAGGAGATCAGTCCTGGGTGTTCTTTGGAAGGACAGATGCTGAGCCTCAAATCCAATACTTTGGCCACCTGATGCGAAGACTTGACTCATTGGAAAAGACCCTGATGCGGAGAGGGATTGGGGGCAGGAGGAGAAGGGGATGACGGAGGATGAGATGGCTGGATGGCATCACTGACTCGATGGACATGAGTTTGAATAAACTCCGGGAATTGGTGATGGACAGGGAGGCCTGGCGTGCTGCGATTCATGGGGTCACAAAGAGTTGGACATGACTGAGCGACTGACCTGAACTGAACTGATATATCAAGGAATATTTTAGAACTTTATTTCACAGAAATATTGCATTAGCCTGAGTTCTGTTCAGAAATCAGAACCTGAGACAAGCACTTGAGTGTAGCCTGTTTATTTCAGAAAGAGATCCTAAGGAAGAAAGTAGAGTGAATACAAGATTCAGTTTAGTTCAGTTCAGTCACTCAGTCGTGTCCGACTCTTTGCGACCCCATGCATCGCAGCACGCCAGGCCTCCCTGTCCATCACCAACTCCCGGGGTTTACTCAAACTCATGTCCATCGAGTCGGTGATGCCATCGAGTCGGTGATGCCATCCAGTGTTGGGAGCTGTGTTAGGCGTTACTGACAAAATGGAGCCACGGCCCCAGACCCCTCTCCTCATTCTGCAGGCACAGTCCAGGGATGAAGGAGTTAGGCCTTGTAATTCTGACTTTTCCTCTTTTCCTCTCCTCAGCTGAGTTGACTGAAAAGGAATATTAAGGTGCTTATTGTTCTTAAGAGGAGCATGAGAAGGCACAAAGCCTTCTGCAGCTGTGCTCAGAAAATAATTCATAAAAGTTAATCATTGACATTTGTTCAAGGACTTTTACAAAAGAGTGTTCCAGGATGAGCAAATAGGCTGTAGCTTGAGGCCATGGGAGGGATTGCTATCCGAAGCCTATTTGTGAGGAGAATGTTTATGGCAAAGGAGTTTACTGAATTTAGGGCTTAGAAATAATGAAAACAGTTAGAAGTTAAAGATTTAAGGAATGTCATAAAATTAGCATATTTTACTATAGCTTATAGAAGTTAGGAATTTTTAGAGACACTATAGCTAGAAGCCTTTTTAAGAGAGAGTGAGTTGAGGATGTTAGGGGCAAATAGGATTTAGGAAGATAAGTAGTTAACTGAGGAATGTAGCATGAGTTACAATGTAATCACAAGTTAACTATAGGACACATTAGAGGAGGTAGATAATAGATGATAAGGCTGATTCTGAGAGAATCACTGAAGCAGGAACTCTGAAGAGCAACAATGATTTATGGAGATAATAAATCTGGGTGAGGGGGAACTGAAAATGTCAAACCTCTGACCTAATGTTTTTGTATAAGTATAAAAGAGAATCTTAAACTTGAAATAAATAGACAGTCCAAAAGAAAACTGAGAGGCTGTCTCTCGCCGATACCATTCATCTCTTCAGGTTGAATCCCTGGCTGCTGGAGCTGGACTCCGGCAATCCAGCCATCTCATCCTCTGTCATCCCCTTCTCCTCCTGCCCACAACCCCTCCCAGCATCAGAGTCTTTATCAACAATAACGGGCAAATGTGGTTTGCTGATTCAGTGGACACTTTGAGGCACTGCATGGAATATGATTTATTGGAATCTGACAGTGGGCTGTATCAAGAATTGCAACACCCTGAGGCTGTTCTTTAGGGACAGGTTTAAGGAACTGGCAGGGATGCTCTCCTGGGATTAATTCTAGACATCTGGCTGCTGGCAGAAGGAACAACCACCTCAAGAGAATGGAACAATAAGTCTCGGTTGCTTCAGCGTAGGATCTTGGCACACGTTGGATTTGGACTTCAGGTTTCTGCACCTGAAACTGAGGTATCTGCCCCCAAGCCTTTGACTATTTAGCCTGAAGGCGATATATTTTCAGCCCTTGCAAGAGCAGTCCACACCCTACTGCATCCTATTCTGGCCTCAGGTCATCTTACCTCTGCCCATGCTTTGGGCCAGAGCCATGTCTCCCACAGCTGGTAGAGGCCATGGGGGTATGAGATGCACTGCACAGTGAGTTAGAGAAGGAGCAGAGCCTTGCCAAGAATTGTGGTTTGTTTGACAGGTGGCGGTCTTCCTGCCAAATGTCCTTTCACTACAAAATTTTACATATCATTTCCCTTTCATGTGTAATGCTTTTCACTTTCTAGTTAATCTATACTCATCTTTTCAGATTGAAATTCAATTATCAGTTCCCTGGAGAAGCCTTGACATCCAGGATTAGGTCAGTTCCCCCTTGCATATGCTCTGACAATTCGGGATATACACATCTTATTCTAGCACCACATTCAAGTATAGATTTACAGTAGTCCTCCCCACCCTCCCCCCCCAAAAAAAAACTGCATTTTTTCAGTTCAGTTCAGTCACTCAGTCCTGTCAGACTCACTTTGACCTCATGGACTGCAGCACACCAGGCTTCCGTGTCCATCACCAACTCCTGGAGCTTACTCAAACTCATGTCCATCACGTTGGTGATGCCATCCAACAATCTCATCCTCTGTCATCCCCTTCTCCTCCTGCCTTCAATATTTCCCAGCATCAGGGTCTTTTCCAGAATCAGTTCTTTGCATCAGGTAGACAAGTACTGGCGCTTCAACTTCAGCATCAGTCCTTCCAATGAATATTGAGGACTGATTTTTTCTAGGATGGACTGGTTTGATTTCCTTGCAGTCCAAGGGACTGTCAAGAGTCTTCTCCAATACCACAGTTCAAAAGCATCGATTTTTCAGCACTCAGCCTTCTTGATAGTCCAACTCTCACATCCAAACATGACTACTGGAAAAACCATAGCTTTGACTAGATGGACCTTTGTTGGCAAAGTAATGTCTCTGCTTTTTAATATGCTGTCTAGGTTGGTCATAACTTTTCTTCCAAGGGGTAAGCATCTTTTAATGTCATGGCTTAAATCACCATCTGCAGTGACTTTGGAGCCCCCAAATTAAACTCTCTTACTGTTTCCACTGTTTCCCCATCTATTTGCCATGAAGTGATGGGACCGGATGTCATGATCTTAGTTTTCTGAATGTTGAGTTTTAAGCCAACTTTTTCACTATCCTCTTTCACTTTCATCAAGGGGCTCTTTAGTTCTTCTTCGCTTTCTGCCATAAGTGTGGTGTCATCTGCATATCTGAGGTTATTGACATTTCTCCCAGCAATCATGATTCCACCTTGTGCTTCATCCAGCCCAGCATTTCTCATGATGTACTCTGCATATAAGTTAAATAAGCAGAGTAACAATATGTAGCTTTGACATACTCCTTTCCCAATTTGGAACCAATCTGTCATTCCATGTCCAGTTCTAACTGTTGCTTCCTGACCTGCATACAGATTTCTAGGAGGCAGGTAAAGCAGATAAGGTGGTCTGGTATTCCCATCTCTTTTGTTTGTTGTGATCCACACAGTCAAAGGCTTTGGTGTAGTCAATAAAGCAAAAGTAGATGTTTTTCTGAAAGTCTCTTGCTTTTTTGATGATCCAGTGGATGTTGGCAATTTGATCATATATAATATATAATGTTTGCACAATGTGTGCATATATGATATATAATGTGTACATGATCAGCAGTGTCTGTTGACCCCGTGGGCTCTCACCCTCTGGGGTTCTCTATCCGTGGGATTCTCCAGGCAAAAATACTGGAGTGGGTTGCCATACCCTCCTCCAGGGGATCTTCCCAACATACGGATCAGATACCTATCTCTTGTGTCTCCTGCATTGGCATGCAGATTCTTTGCTACTGCACTATCATGTGTAGTCAACCTTGGTCTAAAAGTACTAAATGAAAGCTTCCAGAAACAAACAACTCATAAATTTTATTTTGTGGGCCATTTTGTGTAGTGTAATGAAATCTTGCACCATCCTGCTCCAACCTGCCTAGGATCCACAACTATTGACACTGTCTGCTCCTGATACTCAACCACGGACATCGTCATGAGTCAACGAACCAGGATTATCCACAGCTGATGACCCTGCTTCAGATTTATTACCAAATGATCAATTAGCTTAACCCTAAGTCACCATGTCTAAGTCATTCACCTTACTTCATCTCATCACATAAACATTTTATCATCTCATGTTATCCCAAGAAGCAGAAGAGTTAGTATAATACATTTTGAGAGAGAGCAACAGATCAATATATAAAACTTTTATTATAGCATAATTATGATTATTCTTTATGTTATCAGTTATTGTTAATCTCATACCATGCATAATTTATAAACTAAACTTTATTGTGGCTATGTATGTATAGGAATAATGTAGTGTATATAGGGCTCAGTACTATCTGAGTTTTCATGCTTTCACTGGGTGTCTTGGCATGTATCCCCTGAGGATAAGGGTGGGATTGCTGTACATTTCGGAGAAGGCAATGACACCCCACTCCAGTACTCTTGCCTGGAAAATCCCATGGACAGAGGAGCCTGGTGGGCTGTAATCTACGGGGTCGCTAAGAGTCAGGCACGACTGAGTGACTTCACTTTCACTTTTCCCTTTCATGCATTGGAGAAGGAAATGGCAACCCACTCCAGTGTTCTTGTCTGGAGAATTCCAGGGATGGGGGAGCCTGGTGGGCTGCCGTCTCTGGGGTCGCACAGAGTTGGACACGACTGAAGTGACTCAGCAGCAGCAGCAGCAGCAGCTGTACATTTATTTATAGAACCATTTGATTGATTTCTGCCTCCACTATAATACAATAAGCTTCCTAAAATCAGGGATTCCTGACATGTTTTACTCATTCCTATATTCCCAGCACAATGCCAGGCACATAATAGGTACACAGAAATATTGATTGAATAAATGAAAGCATAGGCTAAAGGAACGGAAGTGGGAAGTGAGATGTGGGTACGAATTTTGATAAAAATGAATGTATAACTAAGTATACCTTGATGCTATTTTAAGATTACTTACATTTTTAAAGTAACTCTTAAGTATTAGTTATTAGCATGTTTCCATATTTATAACATGTGCTGGAATGAGAAAAGCATGTATATTCAGTTGTTTGATTTTTATGAAAATTTCGTCTTTCCTTTAGCTGAAATTTTTCTTGTATCCTTTTCTGACTCTATTGTCTTCTTGCCCTCCCCACCTTATGCATATTTCAAGAAAGAGCTAAAACCTATCTTCTTCATGATGCTTATTACAATATTCAATCAATATTAATTAATAGATTGCTATGCTCAAACCCCTAGGTATGGTTAATGTATGTTTAATTATCTTTGCTCACTAATTTCACAGGTAAAATATTCACAACACTAATGGATCTACACAACTACCAGCAGGAAGCTAACTGGATGATTAACAGCACATGTAGTCATTTTTCCACTCCCAACAAATATTTTTGCTAGTGGCAGAATATCTGGATTTCAAATATAATAATAACTGTGTTCCTTGCCTACATTATTTCAGCGACAAAATATATTGTTAAAGTGACTAATTATTTTACTATTTTTATATTGCTCACCTGTAGTCTATGATACCTTGAATTTTTTTCCAAAATTCTATGCAAGAATCAAAATTTAAAATTATAAGTTCAGCATCAACAGCTGATATGTCAGAGCTGTATCATGAAGTCAACAAAGAAAAAAAAAGTTTGATTAAATTAACTAAATTTATTAAATTGTTGAATTGTTATGAACAGTATCTATGTCTCTTCAAATCTATCTTATAAATTTTAATAGGATATAAGAACTTAATTTCATGTCATATTTCACCTACTCTCCCTCCTGCTGCTTTTTTTTATGGCATGAAACATTTTTCTCTGTCAGGTGTCTAAGAAGTAGCATTGAATAATACTTGTCTGTCCTTTCTCATTAGTCAAGGAGCATAGATATTTTATTAAAAGAATAAATAAAGGGGTTTTTTAAAAGCAAATAAGGCATGAAAAATCAGTAACAGAATATTTTTGTTGTCAGTATTTCTTTTATCTTTATACTCTTAGAAATAGAATTGAGTATAACATCTCAAGTTTATAGTTCAGAGTTATTTTGCTATTTTTATTCTTGTCATTTCTGATAAAAATATTTTTATTATAATGAAACAGACCCAATGAAAATATAAAGAAATTAAAAAATGGACTTTACCAAAACAAAAGTTCAAATCAATCAAGAGCTATAGTAAAGAACCATAGGCTATTTAATAAACTGAAAATAAAAAAGGGTTTTATGAGTGTATGTGTGTGAATACTTGTATGTTTTAGGAGGCATTGCACAGTGTATCAAGGAAAGTTTATGAGTACAACATCAAAGTAAAAATTAAGAAAATCTTTTCAGTCTGAGATAATGAAATGAACACAAGTTTTGGTGAGAAATATATAAATCTTTATATAGACTAAGGCATTTACTTTATTCATGTTTTTCTTCTCTATAAATTGAAGACAATAAAATCTTCCCTTCTAACCTGGATAGTTACTGAGGATTCAGTGAAAAAAAAAATTAAATATCACTGGTGAAATACTTTTTAAATAGGAGGGACATTTGGCACACTAACTACATGATGTGTTAAACAGTAGAACCAAGTACTACTATTACTAATATAGTTAGCATTTATAGAAAGCTAGATTTATCTACTCACTAAGCCAGTCACACATATTATTTCATTTAATCCATACAACAACCTTATGGTATACTTACTATTATGTTCCAATGTTTCAAGTTAAGGAAATTGTGATTAAAGAATTAAATTATTTATTCAAGGTCACTTAAGAAGAATTGATGCTTTTGAACTGTGGTATTGGAAAAGACTCTTGAGAGTCCCTTGAACTGCAAGGAGATCCAACCAGTCCATCCTAAAGGAGATCAGTCCTGGTTGTTCATTGGAAGGACTGACGATGAAGCTGAAACTCCAATACTTTGGCCACCTCATGCGAAGAGCTGAATCATTTGAAAAGACCCTGATGCTGGGAAAGATTAAGGGCAGGAGGGGAAGGGGATGACAGAGGATGGGATGGTTGGATGACATCACCGACTCAATGGACATGGGTTTGGGTGGACTCCGGGAGTTGGTGATGGACAGGGAGGCCTGGCCTGCTGCGATTCATGGGGTCGCAAAAAGTCGGACGCAACTGAGCAACTGAACTGAACTGAACTTAAGAAGAAAGTCAGAGTTACCCCATGACCCAGTGACCTGCAAGCTTAAACTCTTTAACTTCAGTCTTAACTGCTTCTTTTTTGAACTCATGATATTCTTAAATTTATTCATGACATACATGTTAGAAACGAATGCTGTGTTTAGTACAGCTTATGCTTAGCTCTTCAAAAGAGATTTTGTTGTTGTTGTTAAATAAATATTGTATTTTAAAATCACCATATAAGTAGATAAAAATACAGTTTTGATAATGGACTGGACAGAGACTAGAGGGTGGCATAAGTGAACAAGTCAAGGATTGCTAGCAAAATTGTAGAAGATGATTTCTCTTAGAGTTTTCTAATGTGCTATATTATGGCATGTGATTAAGAGGCCAGACCTTCAGGCAGTAGCTTTTAAAGTGCAAATTTATACGGTCATATGGGATTCCCTTCCCTTTGGCTCAGATGGTAAGGAATCCACCTACAATGTGGGAGATGTGGGTTTGATCCCTGGGTTGGGACTCCTCTGGAGGAGAGCTTGGCAACCCACTCCAGTATTCTTGCCTGGAGAATTGCCATGGACAGAGGAGCATGGTGGACTGCAGTCCATAAGATTGCAGGATTGGACACGACTGAAGCAACTTAACACAGCATGGGGTTTATAGTTCGTGTCCCACTGGCCACCATCTCCAGGTGTCCTCTGGGCAGCAATTCCCAACACTGGGGCTCCAGATGAGTGTGCAAGATCCTGTCTGGGAGACACGCACAAGATAAAGGCAGAGGGAGAGTGCAAAGCCAATGTGGACTTGCCTGCCTGCTGGAAGTACATCCACGTCTATAAAGCCTTAGATATGTGCTTCTCAGGCTAAAGCTCCAGGACCAACAAAGGGGCCTCCCTGGCAGTGAGCCTAGGAGCACCTCAGACCGCTGTCTGTGCCCTGCCCAAGGTGAGAACCTGTCCAGAACCTTCTCACAGATTGCTGCATTCCTGTGGGACCCAGAGACGCAAACCCTGCTGGCCACAGAGGGAGTGGACCTAGCAGCCACAAACACCCAATGCCAGAATGTATAAAAGCTCAGATCACAGCCCAGCCCCTGGAGGCAGCAGAAAGAGAGGGAAGATGGTGGCTTCCAGGCTCCCCCAGGAGAGCGCCAGCAGGCCCCCAGTGTCCTCACCACCAACACTCCAAGCAAGCAACTGGGCCTTTCCCACACCAGGTTGGGGCACCCTGGATCAACCTGGGCATTGGAGCTGGTGAGTCTCTCCCAGAAAACCCTTTAGGATCCCACGTACCTGAACCACCTGTGGCTTGTGCACAGAACCTTGTTGGTTTTGAAAGCTAGATGTTTTGGGGGCCCATCTCACTCAGGTGCAGATCTTAAAAGTGGAGGGTACCCAATGTGGGGTTCAAATTTTTTGCTGCTCAGCCTGTGGGTCTCCACAGAGGAGTGGGGCAGGTGAGAGTGTTGGGGTTTAAGGCGAGATTGTGTCCCATTCTCTCTTATCCACTTGGATGTGGACATTCTGTCTCTTGAGGCTAGGAGTGACTTCAGAGGAAGTTGTTCCATAGGTAGCTATACACTTGGTGTGTCTATGGGAGGGGGTGACCTCAGGGTCCTCTTAGGTTACCAACTTGAACTGGAAGCTTCAGCTTATTGCTTATTTCTCTCTTATTTTAATAATCAGTGAGGACCTCCCAGCGCTCTCATTCATGGTGTGCAGATTAACCCTCTGGCACTTCCATACTGTATTGTAATTATTTGTGTACCTATCTTTTTCCTGCACTAGACTGTGAATACATGAAAAACAGTGCTGGAACCTCACCCATTTTGTATCCCCAGAACATAGCTTTATGCCAAGTTCCTAAAAAAGAATAGTAAATACTGGCTTAATGACTGGTTGAACACATTTCCATTTATTGTTTTAATCAAAACCACATCATCTGTAAGTAATAATGATTATCAAAATGCATTGGGTAACTCAAATATGCATCACATTCTTATAAACATTTGCTTGTCAAAAGAAAAAAAATTGAACACATTTCATCCTACTCTCAAAACAAAATATTACTTTAAAAAGTCCCAATACTTGGGGCTGCCTTTGATTTGTATTACTTATTTTATTCAGAGAATTAATGGATATATCTGTGACAATGATTCATCATAGTACATAATATTTCTTTAAACCACTTAGTGTTGTGTTTCCCAATGTCAGGTATGGATCTATTTATTTTTTGAATCCTTATAACAATCCTATGAAAAAGTCACTTCAGCTACTATCCCTGTTCCACACTCAGCAACTTGCCTAGGACTTGAGGTACTTGGAGTGGAGGTACCAGCATCTGAAGTCTGCAATCTGGTCCTCAGATCTATATTTTTAACTATCACACTATCATTTCTCTGTTTCACGGGGTTTGTATTTCACTTGGCATTCACAGAGCTCCAGGTTTTCTTCTAATATTTTTTGAGATTCCTTTTTCCACAAAAACTTTCCCTCCTTTTGTGGGCATTTTAAAAATAAGGTTCATTGGTATATAATTTACAGTTAGTAAAATTTATCCTGTCTCAATGTCCATTTCAATGAGTTTTGACAGATGTATATAGTTGTGTGATCACTGCCACAAACAAGATAAGGAACATTTCCATCATCCCTTAAATTTCCCTCAAGCCCCTTTGCAGTCAATCCCCAACCCCATCCTCAGGCTTGAAAACCACTGATCTGATGTGTCCCTATACTTAGTTTTTTCCAAAATACCTTATTAATGTCATTAGTACTTCCTTTCCCTATTAGTCTTGGCACCGTTGTCGAAAATGATTTGATGATATATGTGAGGATTATTTCTGGCTTCTCTTTACTCTTATACTGGCCTATATATCTGTCCATATGCCAGTATAATATTGCATTGATTACACACTGTAGTTTTGTAGTAAGTTTTGAAATCAGGACCTGCGATACCTCCAGTTTTGTTTTTCAAAATTGTTTTGGCTATTTGAGACCCCTTGAGATTCTGTATGAATATTAAAATGTGTTTTTCTATCTCTGGAAGAAAACAACATGAGAATTTCAGTAAGGGTTGCATTGAATGTATAGATACTCTGGGTAGTGTTGACATCTTAATAATATTAATTCTTCTAATACCAAAACAGAAAAAGTCTTTATATTGATGACTTTAGTTCTTTAAGCAACATTGTGCAGTTTTAAGAGTCTTTTGTTTCTTGTCTCCTTGTTAAGTTTATTCCTAAGTATTTTTTGATGCTATTGTAAGTGGAAATCTGCTTTTCTGAATCTCCTCATATTATTCATCACTAGTGTAAATGCAACTGATTTTTGTTTGTTGAGTTTGTTGCTGCTGTTCAGTTGTTCAGTCGCTCAGTGGTGTCCAACTCTTTATGACCCCATGGACTACAGCATACCAGGCTCCCCTGTCCTTCACTATCTCCCAGAGTTTGCTCAAACTCATGTCCATTGAGTTGATGATGCCATCCAACAATCTAATCCTCTGTTCCCCTCTTCTCCTGCCCTCAATCTTTCCCAGCATCAGGGTCTCTTTCGATGAGTCAGTTCTCATCAGGTGGCCAAAGCACTAGAGCTTCAGCTTCTGCATCAGTCCTTCCAATGAATATTCAGGGATGATTTGATCTTCTTACTGTCTAGGGGACTCTCCAGAACCACAATTCAAAAGCATCAATTCTTCAGCACTCAGCCTGCTTTATGGTCCAACTATCACATCCATACATGACTACTGGAAAAACCATAGCTTTGACTACACTGACCTTTGTCAACACAGTGATGTCTCTGCTTTTTAATATGCTGTCTAGGTTTCTTAGAGCTTTTCTTCCAAGGAACAAGTGTCTTTTAATTTTATGGCTGCAGTCACCATCTGCAGTGATTTTGGCTCCCAAGAAAATAAAATCTGTCACTGCTTCCACTTTTCCTCTTCTATTTGCATAAAGTGATGGGACTGGATGGCCATGATCTTCATTTTTTGAATGTTGATTTTTAAGTCAGCTTTTTTGCTCTACTCTTTCACCCACATCAAGAGGCTCTTTAGTTCCTCTTCACTTTCTGTCATTAAAGTGGTATCATCTGTATATCTGAGGTTGTTGATATTTCTCCCAGCAATCTTGATTCCAGTTTCTGCTTCATCCAACCCAGCATTTCTCATGATGTGCTCTGCATAGAAGTTAAATAAGCAGGGTGACAATATACAGCCTTGATGTACTCCTTTCCCATTTCTGAACCAGTCCATTGTTCCATGTCCAGTTCTAACTGTTACTTCTTTACCTGCATCCAGGATTCTCAGGAGATAGATAAGATGGTCTGATATTTCCATCTCTGTTAAGAATTTTCCACAGTTTGTTGTGATTCACATAGCCAAAGACTTTAGCATTGTCAGTGAAGCAGAAATAGATATTTTTCTGGAATTTCCTTGCTTTCTCTATTATCCAGTAAATGTTGGCAATTTGATCCCTAATTTCTCTGCCTTTTCTAAATCCAGCTGGTATGTCTGGTAGTCCTCGGTTCACATACTGTTGAAGCCTAGCTTGAAGGGTTTTGAGCATGACCTTGCTCGCATGTGAAATGAATGCAATAGCATGATAGTTTGAACATTCTTTGGCATTGCCTTTCTTTGAGACTGGAATGAAAACTGACTTTTTCCAGTTTTATTGAGTGGCCATTGCTGTTTTCCAAATTTCCCTGCCTATTGAGTGCAGCACTTTAAGAGCATCATCTTTTAGCATTTGAAATAGTTCAGCTAGAATTCCATCACCTCCACTAGCTTTGTTCATAGTAATGCTTCCTGAGGCCCACTTGACTTCATAGTCCAGGATGTCTGACTCTAAGTGAGTGACCACATTATTGTGGTTATCTGCATCACTAAGATTATTATTATTTTATTATTATTTTTTGTATAGTTCTTCCGTGTATTCTTGCCATGTCTTCTTAATCTCTTCTGCTCCCGTTACATCCTTGCCATTTCTGTCCTTTATTGTATTGAGTTTAGTATTGTGCAACTTTTCTGAATTCATTTATTAGCTCTAATTTGTGTGTGTGTTGGGGGGGTCGGAGAAGGCAGTGGCACCCCACTCCAGTACTCTTGTCTGGAAAATCCCATGGATGGAGGAGCCTGGCAGGCTGCAGTCCTTGGGGTCGCTAGAGTCGGACACGACAGAGCGACTTCACTTTTCACTTTCATGCATTGGAGAAGGAAATGGCAACCCACTCCAGTGTTCTTGCCTGGAGAATCCCAGGGACGGGGAAGCCTGGTGGGCTGCCGTCTATGGGGTCGCACAGAGTCGGGCATGACTGAAGTGACTTAGCAGTAGCAGCAGCAGTTGGGGGGGGGGTGGTGTTTATGTATATAAAATCATATCATCTGTGACGAGAGATAATTTTACTTCTTTGTAGTTTGAAATTCTCATTTCTTTTTCTGGCCTAACTTTTCTGCCTAGTACTTCTAGTACTACATTGAATAGAAGTGTTAAAACTGAGCATCCTTGTCTTGTTCTTGATCCTAAAAGAAAAGTTTTTAGTGTTTAAGAATTCACTATTAATCTAAGATGTTTTGTTCCAGCCCACTTATATATTCCTCTACTGTCTGCCAAAGATTAAAGAGTCCATCTGTCCCACCTCTACTCAGAAAGTCTTCTCACCTTTTGGAGTTCAGTTCTGCTGGTTATTTTACAACCTCTGAAAACATAACAATTTTGTACATTATTTGACCTTTTCTCCTCTATATATGATGAGAGACACTTTTAGACTCAAACCTGTGCTTGGTGTTAGCAGCATATCAAGGGTTGGAAGAACCATACTTTTCTGGGCTTTATTATTCTATTTCATTCAACATTCAATCAGAGTTATTTTCTCCCCTCCTCTGAGCCTTGTTTTTTTAAAGCTAATCTCAACCAAAAATAAACTGGGGATAGAGGTAATGTAAAAATTATATTTTTTTGTTTGCCTTCTCTGCCTAATTCTAATTATTTCCCTGATAGAAGATACTCAGTTTTGCCTTACTGGGTTTTAAATGGGGTATAGACTGTAGTAAAATGGTCTTTTGGTTCTATATCTTAACTCATAATGGGAAAATACTTGAGTTGAAATTAATTGAAGCAGTTTTTGAACTCTTTATTTTCTTATTAGAAAAAACATCAGAAACAGCACTAGAAGTTTAATATAAGATTAGTCACTAAATAATTTACTACTTTTTAGAAACATGAGTACATGTTACAATATAAAATTAAATCATTGTATACATAGTTCCATTTGACTGCTTGTGTGCCTCAGGGTTTCCAGTTGCTTTGACACTATTATGATTCACTTTCTTGCTCTAACTAAATTTAAGCACATACAGTGTAAACATCCTCTGGACAGCTAATTTAATAAAGAGTTTGGATTTTTTTAAGACAGAACACAACTATGAGGACATGACTTGGCTTAATGGGAACACCATCTACATATGTAGATATATAGTACCCTATGGACTTTATCATAGAATATAAGTAAACAATCACACAGAAATTAAAGCAAGGTGTTGTTTAGGCCTAAAGGATTAAAATAATAAATCTTGATTTCCCTTTATTATAGTCTAAATACATTAATTTTTATTATCTAAACTTATCCCTCCCCTTAAAGAGTAAAGTAGAGCAAAAGTCACAATCAATTCAGTTTTACTCTTTGGGTAATTTTTTTTTTTTTTTTTCTGACAAAGATTTCCTGACCTTCTATATTATGTGAGTCAGCCCTCTGTTAGATATTGGGAATTTGACTATGAACCCATCAGTGTAGTGCCTGACTCCTAAGCTTCATTGTGAGGTGTAATTAAACAAGAAATTAATGTAAATTTAGATGGTATTGAATCAGAAGACGGAGAAAGGGTTTTGTAGGTGACAACATGGTAATTCAATTTATTTTAAGGCTTTTGGAAAAATCATATTAGTGTTTGACAAATTTGCAGACTTGCTACTATGTTTACAGCGGTGCACATCCCATGGAAAACACACAAAAATATTTATAGAATGAAAATGCAGTGCTATCGATTTGCTGCAGGTCAGTTGACCTAAAAGTTCTCTTCAGTCATTAAATAGGATGCTTTTGCTGCAACATTTACCTTCATTTAGTAAATATGACCTTGTTCCTAGACTGTAGAATAAGTCAAATGAAGATTCTCTTTAGGCATCTTTCCCAGCTTTACATTTGGACAGAAGAGCCACTGGGAGTTTTGCAAGGCATGAATGAACAGTGAAAAATTCTGTGGTAAGTCCTTTCACCTCTGCACTCTCTTTCAAGAGTCTAATAACAAAACAGAATTACTTAGGATAAGAAGGTAATCGCTTACATGTAGTAGGAAATCCATGATGTTTGTAACTATAGCATAACAAAGAACTAGAGAACTCAAAATAGGATTGCAATAATAAAATCTAGATTTTCTGTTAAACATATACCTCATTTACTGATTTTCAAAGTGTGTGATCCATGAAACACTGTCAGTCTTAGAAATCACATCATGAGGTTTCCAGCTGGCTTATTGTGTTCAGAAGAAAATAAAAATCAGTAATTGTTTTGTTTATACACATTTTATAAATTTGAAAATCTAGAGTGATTTTCATTTTCATGGAAACTCTTATGTTTTAAAATACTTACTTTAATTTTAACATTTCTTATTAGCTACTTAGTGTGTCTCAACTAAAAAAACATTTCCTTAACATTTTATTTGTTGCAGTTTTAAATTTGCATTTTGTTATTCTTTTGTGCTTTATTTTGTCTGTAATTCATTTAAATAGATCAAAAACTTAAAAGTGATTCAAGGCAAAGAGTAATTAATTTTATAAGTACTTGAAAACTGAATTTTATTAGAAAGCTGATCAGTTTGCTTCTCATTGACTTTAAGGCCAATATATCACAAATTTCAAATTCGCATAATAGTGACATAGAGTCATAAAAGATTTTGCAGTGTTTTAAATAAAATAGAGGGTATAATTAAAACTATTTTAGAAAATTAACACCAAGTAAAAAATTCATAATTGATTAGCTTTACCTCTCAAGAAAAAAAAATTACACAGCTAAAAAGATATCATCCAACATTATCAATGAGGTGAAAATTCACACTAAAACTGAAAAAAAATCAAGCCATTGTTAATTTTTAAATCAGATTATTGTAGTAGACACTGTGATATCAATGTCTTTTAATAGAGATTACCAATTATTATCAATTCAACTATTTGTTTTTAGCAGTTTGATTTGTAGTAGAATTAATTTTCTGATGTTCAATCTGTCTATGAGGAAAAAAGCTCATCTACTTTTGTGGAGTACATCAGACAATTATACTACAAAAGAAATATAATTTGGGGGGAGGAGCCAAGATGGCGGAGGAGTAGGACGGGGAGAACACTTTCTCCCCCACAAATTCATCAAAAGAGCATTTAAACGTCGAGTAAATTCCACAAAACAACTTCTGAATGCCGGCAGAGGACATCAGGCACCCAGAAAAGCAGCCCAACTCTTCGAAAGGAGGTAGGAAAAAATATAAAAGACAAAAAAAGAGACAAAAGAGGGAGGGACGGAGTTCCGTCCCGGGAAGGGAGTCTTAAAAAGAGAGAAGTTTCCAAACACCAGGAAACCCTCTCACTGCCGAATCTGTGCTGAGCTTTGGAAGCACAGAGGGCAACATAAAAGGGAGGGGAAAAAAAAAAATAAACAATTAAAAATCGCGGATTGTGAGCCCTACGGTAACTCCCCCAGCGGAGAAGCAGCGCAGACGCCTGCACACGGCATTAGCAAGCGGGGGCTGGGCAGGGAAGTGCGGCGCAGGCTGTGTCCCTTAGAGTAAGAATCGGCCGAATGTCCTGAGCGCTATCTGAGCGAAATAATTTGGGCTAGCAAACCAGACTGTGGGATATCTACCACGCGAAAAGCCAGCCCTAACCTAAGACACCGCCAGGCCCGCGCACAGAACAAAGGACTGAACAGAGATAGCCGGCTGCAGACCTTCCCCCTCCGGTGACAGGCAGCCAGAGCCGGAAGGGGGACATCGCAGCCCCAGAGAGACACTATCTATAAAACTGTAAGCAGGCTTCTTTGCTAACTAAAACTTCTTGGGGGTCTGGACGGTCAACAGCTGCCTGAGAAGGTGCGCCGGTTTTACACCCGGATAACCGAGTGGCGGGGAGGCGATAAGTCGCAGCATTGGCGCCCGCCAAACACATCACCTGAGCTGCTCGGATCTGGGAAGAACACAAAACACAGGCCCAACCGAGTCTGCGCCTCTGAGGACTACCCGAGTGCCTGAACCTGAGCGGCTTGGACCTGGGAGCTCAGCCCAGGGCCGGCCTCTGATTGTTCCTGGTGGAACAACCTAGAGCCCAAGCAGTGTGGGCAGGGAGGCTACACGCGCCGTGAACGGGGGCAGACCCAGTGTGGCTGAGGCACTGCGAGCGCACACCAGTGTTATCTGTTTGCAGCATCCCTCCCTCCCTCCCCACAGCGCAGCTGAACAAGTGAGCCTAAATTAAAAAAAAAAAAAAATAGTGTCCCCAACCGTCCCCTTTGTGTCAGGGCGGGAACCAGACACTGAAGAGACCAGCAAACAGAAGAAGCTATAACAGAGGGAAACGCCTTGGAAGCTACAGGCCATAGATTAAAACCCTGTGGTTACTACGGATTACATAGGAAGGGGCCTATAGATCTTGAGAAATATAAGTCGGACTAAGGAACTGCCAAAAATGAACTGAACCCACAATACTCACAACAAAACCAGAGAAAGACCTAGATATATTTTTACTATTTTTACGATCAATCTTTCTTTCTTTTTTTTTTTTTATTAAAAAAAAAAAATTTTTTTTAAGTCCTCTATTGTCCTTTAATTTTCACTTTTATAACTATTACTTTGCAAAAAAAAAAAAAAGACCCTATTTTTTTTTTTATTTTCTTCTTCAGCAAACTTCATATATATATTTTATAATTTTTTGACCGTGGTTTTTTTTTTTTTTCTTTTTCTTCTTTTCTTTAACATTGTATTTTTGAAATTCCAAACTCTAGATTTTTAATTTTAGCCTTTTGATATATGTTATCAATTTTGTACCTATAGTTTTTTTTCATAATTTCTGTGACTTTTTTTTCCTCTGTTTCTTTCTCTTCTTCTTTTATATAACATCGTATATCTGCAATTCCAAACTCTACTCAAGATTTTTAATTTATGCTTTTTGGTATTTGATATCAATTTTGTACCTGTATTTTCTTTATAATTTTTGCGACATTGTTTTTGTTGGTTTGTTTGTTTTCTCTCTTTATTTTTCTTCTTCTTCTTTTTTTTTTTTTTAACGCTGTATTTTTGAAATTCCAAACTCTACTCTAGATTTTTAATTTTTGCTTTTTGGTATTAGTTATCAATTTTGTACCTGTAGTTTCTTTATTACTTTCACGACCTTGTTTGTTTTTCTTTGTTCGTTTTTTCTCTCTTTCTTTTCCTTCTTCTTTTCATTAACATCGCATTTTTGAAATTCCAAACTCTACTCTAGATTTCTAATTTTTGTTTTTATATATTTGTTACCAATTTTATACCTTTAAGAACCCAATCTTCAGGACCCATTTTTCACTAGTGTACGAGATTACTGGCTTGACTGCTCTCTCTCCCTTTGGACTCTCCATTTTCTCCACCAGGTCACCTGTATCTCCTCCCTAACCCCTCTCTACTCTACCCAACTCTGTGAATTTCTGTGTGTTCCAGATGGTGGAGAACACTTAAGGAACTGATTACTGGCTGGATCTGTCTCCCTCCTTTTCATTTCCCCCTTTTATCCTTCTGGCCACCTCTGTCTCCTGCCTCCTTCTTCTCTTCCCAGTATAACTCCGTGAACATCTCTGAGCGGTCCAGTTGTGGAGTGCACATAAGGAAGTGACTACTGGCTAGCCCATTCTCTCCACTATTGATTCCACCTCATCTCATTTGGGTCACCTCTAACTCCCTCCTCCCTCTTCTCTTCTCCATGTAACGCTGTGAACCTCTCTGAGTGACCCTCACAGTAGAGAAACTTTTCATCTTTAACGTAGATGTTTTATCAGTGGTGCTGTATAGAAGGAGAAGTTTTGAAACTACTGTAAAATTAAGACCGATAACTGGAAGTAGGAGGCTTAAGTCCAAACCCTGACTCCAGGGAACTCCTGACTCCAAGGAACATTAATTGACAGGAGCTCATCAAACACCTCCATACCGACACTGAAACCAAGCACCACACAAGGGCCAACAAGTTCCAGGGAAAGACATAACAAGCAAATTCTCCAGCAACAAAGGAACACAGCCCTGAGCTTCAAGATACAGGCTGCCCAAAGTCACCCCAAAACCATAGACATCTCATAACTCATTACTGGACATTTCATTACACTCCAGAGAGAAGAAATACAGCTCCATCCACCAGAACATCGACACAAGCTTCCCTAACCAGGAAACCTTGACAAGCCACCTGTACAAACCCACACACAGCAAGGAAACGCCACAATAAAGAGAACTCCACAAACTGCCAGAATACAGAAAGGACACCCCAAACTCAGCAATTTAAACAAGATGAAGAGACAGAGAAATACCCAGCAGATAAAGGAACAGGATAAATGCCCACCAAACCAAACAAAAGAGGAAGAGATAGGGAATCTACCTGATAAAGAATTCCGAATAATGATAGTGAAATTGATCCAAAATCTTGAAATTAAAATGGAATCACAGATAAATAGCCTGGAGGCAAGGATTGAGAAGATGCAAGAAAGGTTTAACAAGGACTTAGAAGAAATAAAAAAGAGTCAATATATAATGAATAATGCAATAAGTGAAATTAAAAACACTCTGGAGGCAACAAATAGTAGAATAACAGAGGCAGAAGATAGGATTAGTGAATTAGAAGATAGAATGGTAGAAATAAATGAATCAGAGAGGATAAAAGAAAAACGAATTAAAAGAAATGAGGACAATCTCAGAGACCTCCAGGACAATATTAAACGCTACAACATTCGAATCATAGGGATCCCAGAAGAAGAAGACAAAAAGAAAGACCATGAGAAAATACTTGAGGAGATAATAGTTGAAAACTTCCCTAAAATGGGGAAGGAAATAATCACCCAAGTCCAAGAAACCCAGAGAGTCCCAAACAGGATAAACCCAAGGCGAAACACCCCAAGACACATAGTAATCAAATTAACAAAGATCAAACACAAAGAACAAATATTAAAAGCAGCAAGGGAAAAACAACAAATAACACACAAGGGAATTCCCATAAGGATAACAGCTGATCTTTCAATAGAAACTCTTCAAGCCAGGAGGGAATGGCAAGACATACTTAAAATGATGAAAGAAAATAACCTACAGCCCAGATTATTGTACCCAGCAAGGATCTCATTCAAGTATGAAGGAGAAATCAAAAGCTTTTCAGGCAAGCAAAAGCTGAGAGAATTCTGCACCACCAAACCAGCTCTCCAACAAATACTAAAGGATATTCTCTAGACAGGAAACACAAAAATGGTGTATAAATTCGAACCCAAAACAATAAAGTAAATGGCAACGGGGTCATACTTATCAGTAATTACCTTAAACGTAAATGGGTTGAATGCCCCAACCAAAAGACAAAGACTGGCTGAATGGATACAAAAACAAGACCCCTGCATATGTTGTCTACAAGAGACCCACCTCAAAACAGGGGACACATACAGACTGAAAGTGAAGGGCTGGAAAAAGATTTTCCATGCGAATAGGGACCAAAAGAAAGCAGGAGTAGCAATACTCATATCAGATAAAATAGACTTTAAAACAAAGGCTGTGAAAAGAGACAAAGATGGTCACTACATAATGATCAAAGGATCAATCGAAGAAGAAGATATAACAATTATAAATATATATGCACCCAACACGGGAGCACCACAGTATGTAAGACAAATGCTAACAACTATGAAAGAAGAAATTAACAATAACACAATAATAGTGGGAGACTTTAATACCCCACTCACACCTATGGATAGATCAACTAAACAGAAAATTAACAAGGAAACACAAACTTTAAACGATACAATAGACCAGTTAGACCTAATTGATATCTATAGGACATTTCATCCCAAAACAATGAATTTCACCTTCTTCTCAAGCGCACATGGAACCTTCTCCAGGATAGATCACATCCTGGGCCATAAAGCTAACCTTGGTAAATTCAAAAAAATAGAAATCATTCCAAGCATCTTTTCTGACCACAATGCAGTAAGATTAGATCTCAATTACAGGAGAAAAACTATTTAAAAATCCAACATATGGAGGCTGAACAACACGCTGCTGAATAACCAACAAATCACAGAAGAAATCAAAATTTGCATAGAAACGAATGAAAATGAAAACACAACAACCCAAAACCTGTGGGACATGGTAAAAGCAGTCCTAAGGGGAAAGTTCATAGCAATACAGGCACACCTCAAGAAACAAGAAAAAAGTCAAATAAATAACCTAACTCTACACCTAAAGCAACTAGAAAAGGAAGAAATGAAGAACCCCAGGGTTAGTAGAAGGAAAGAAATCTTAAAAATTAGAGCAGAAATAAATGCAAAAGAAACAAAAGAGACCATAGCAAAAATCAACAAAACCAAAAGCTGGTTCTTTGAAAGGATACATAAAATTGACAAACCATTAGCCAGACTCATCAAGAAACAAAGGGAGAAAAATCAAATCAATAAAATTAGAAATGAAAATGGAGAGATCACAACAGACAACACAGAAATACAAAGAATCATAAGAGACTACTATCAACAATTATATGCCAATAAAATGGACAACGAGGAAGAAATGGACAAATTCTTAGAAAAGTACAACTTTCCAAAACTCGATCAGGAAGAAATAGAAAATCTTAACAGACCCATCACAAGCACGGAAATTGAAACTGTAATAAAAAATCTTCCAGCAAACAAAAGCCCAGGTCCAGACGGCTTCACAGCTGAATTCTACCAAAAATTTAGAGAAGAGCTAACACCTATCCTGCTCAAACTCTTCCAGAAAATTGCAGAGGATGGTAAACTTCCAAACTCATTCTATGAGGCCACCATCACCCTAATACCAAAACCTGACAAAGATCCCACAAAAAAAGAAAACTACAGGCCAATATCACTGATGAACATCGATGCAAAAATCCTTAACAAAATTCTAGCAATCAGAATCCAAGAACACATTAAAAAGATCATACACCATGACCAAGTGGGCTTTATCCCAGGGATGCAAGGATTCTTCAATATCCGCAAATCAATCAATGTAATACACCACATTAACAAATTGAAAAATAAAAACCATATGATTATCTCAATAGATGCAGAGAAAGCCTTTGACAAAATTCAACATCCATTTATGATAAAAACTCTCCAGAAAGCAGGAATAGAAGGAACATACCTCAACATAATAAAAGCTATATATGACAAACCCACAGCAAACATTATCCTCAATGGTGAAAAATTGAAAGCATTTCCTCTAAAGTCAGGAACAAGACAAGGGTGCCCACTTTCACCATTACTATTCAACATAGTTTTGGAAGTTTTGGCCACAGCAATCAGAACAGAAAAAGAAATAAAAGGAATCCAAATTGGAAAAGAAGAAGTAAAGCTCTCACTGTTTGCAGATGACATGATCCTCTACATAGAAAACCCTAAAGACTCCACCAGAAAATTACTAGAACTAATCAATGACTATAGTAAAGTTGCAGGATATAAAATCAACACACAGAAATCCATTGCATTCCTATACACTAATAATGAGAAAACAGAAAGAGAAATTAAGGAAACAATTCCATTCACCATTGCAACGGAAAGAATAAAATACTTAGGAATATATCTACCTAAAGAATCTAAAGACCTATATATAGAAAACTATAAAACACTGGTGAAAGAAATCAAAGAGGACACTAATAGATGGAGAAATATACCATGTTCATGGAGTGGAAGAATCAATGTAGTGAAAATGAGTATTCTACCCAAAGCAATCTATAGATTCAATGCAATCCCTATCAAGCTACCAACAGCATTCTTCACAGACCTAGAACAAATAATTTCACAATTTGTATGGAAAAACAAAAAACCTCGAATAGCCAAAGCGATCTTGAGAAAGAAGAATGGAACTGGAGGAATCAACCTACCTGACTTCAGGCTCTACTACAAAGCCACAGTTATCAAGACAGTATGGTACTGGCACAAAGACATAAATATAGATCAATGGAACAAAATAGAAAGCCCAGAGATAAATCCACGCACATATGGACACCTTATCTTCGACAAAGGAGGCAAGAATATACAATGGATTAAAGACAATCTCTTTAACAAGTGGTGCTGGGAACTCTGGTCAACCACTTGTAAAAGAATGAAACTAGAACACTTTCTAACACCATACACAAAAATAAACTCAAAATGGATTAAAGATCTAAACGTAAGACCAGAAACTATAAAACTCCTAGAGGAGAACATAGGCAAAACACTCTCTGACATACATCACAGCAGGATCCTCTATGACCCACCTCCCAGAATATTGGAAATAAAAGCAAAAATAAACAAATGGGACCTAATTAACCTTAAAAGCTTCTGCACATCAAAGGAAACTATTAGCAAGGTGAAAAGACAGCCTTCAGAATGGGAGAAGATAATAGCAAATGAAGCAACTGACAAACAACTAATCTCGAGAATATACAAGCAACTCCTACAGCTCAACTCCAGAAAAATAAATGACCCAATCAAAAAATGGGCCAAAGAACTAAATAGACATTTCTCCAAAGAAGACATACAGATGGCTAACAAACACATGAAAAGATGCTCAACATCACTCATTATCAGAGAAATGCAAATCAAAACCACTATGAGGTACCATTTCACACCAGTCAGAATGGCTGCGATCCAAAAGTCTACAAGTAATAAATGCTGGAGAGGGTGTGGAGAAAAGGGAACCCTCTTCCACTGTTGGTGGGAATGCAAACTAGTACAGCCACCATGGAGAACAGTGTGGAGATTCCTTAAAAAACTGGAAATAGAACTGCCTTATGATCCAGCAATCCCACTGCTGGGCATACACACTGAGAAAACCAGAAGGGAAAGAGACACGAGTACCCCAATGTTCATCGCAGCACTGTTTATAATAGCCAGGACATGGAAGCAACCTAGATGTCCATCAGCAGATGAATGGATAAGAAAGCTGTGGTACATATACACAATGGAGTATTATTCAGCCATTAAAAAGAATACATTTGAATCAGTTCTAATGAGGTGGATGAAACTGGAGCCTATTATACAGAGTGAAGTAAGCCAGAAAGAAAAACACCAATACAGTATACTAACGCATATATATGGAATTTAGAAAGATGGTAACAATAACCCTGTGTACGAGACAGCAAAAGAGACACTGATGTATAGAACAGTCTTATGGACTCTGTGGGAGAGGGAGAGGGTGGGAAGATTTGGGAGAATGGCATTGAAACATGTAAAATATCATGTATGAAATGAGTTGCCAGTCCAGGTTCGATGCACGATACTGGATGCTTGGGGCTGGTGCACTGGGACGACCCAGAGGGATGGAATGGGGAGGGAGGAGGGAGGAGGGTTCAGGATGGGGAACACATGTATACCTGTGGCGGATTCATTTTGATATTTGGCAAATCTAATACAGTTATGTTAAGTTTAAAAATAAAATAAAATTAAAAATAAATAAATTAATTAATTAATTAAAAAAAAAAAGAAATATAATTTGGTTTACAGTTATTTTCAGAGCTGCATAGACTGAGAAGGGTGTTGGGTTCATCGATGAAGGAATAGCAGCCATGGGCATACCTTAATATCAACACACATTCTGTTTTTGCTTTGTTTTTAATAATACATGGAAGTGAAATTCACATAACATAAATAGCCATTTAATAGAGAAAAACTCAGTGGCATCTGGTACTTTCAGATAGTTGTATATACATCATTTTCATCTAGTTTCAAAACATTTCTCTTACTCTCAAATCCTTCACCTATTAAGTAATAACACCCCTCCACCCTCCAGCTCTTACAACCATTAAATCTGTTTTCTGTTTCTATGGTTTTATCAATTCTTGATATAACGTAACTGGAATAGTATGATATATGAACTTTTGTGTTTGGCTTTCTTCATTTAGCAAAATATTTTGGAGGTTCATTCATGTTGCAGCATAAATCAGTACTTCATTCCATTTTATGGCCAGATAAATTTCCATTGTATGTATGTACTACATGTGTTTATCCATTGATTGACATTTGGACTATTTGGACTACATGTTGTGAATGTGCCATGTACATATTTAAATACCTGTTTCAGTTCTTTTATGTAAATACTCAGGAGTGAAATTGAAGTGGAATTATGGGGTCATACTGTGATTCTAATTTTTTTGAGGATCTGCCAAACTGTTTTCCAAAGTAGCTGAACCATTTGGCATTTTCGCTAGCAATGTGCCAGAGTTCCATTGCTCATTTTATAATTTTAACATAGCTATCCTATATATAGTATGTGTAAAGTGGTATTTAATTGTGGTTTTGATTTGCATCCAGTATTCCTATCTGGGAAATCCCATGAACAGAGGAGCCGAGCAGGCTACAGTCCATGGAGTCACAGAAGAGTCCGATGTGACTGACTTAATGACTAAACACAACAGCAATGCTTAATTAGCTGAGCATCTTTTCATGTGTTTGTTGGAGATTTGTATCTCATCTTTGGGGAAATGTCTCTTCAAGACTGTTGCCTGTGTTTTAATTGATATGTTTAATTTTTTGTTGTTGAGTTGGAGGAATTCTTTATATATTCTGGATTATAGACTATTATCAGATATATAATTTGCAAATATTTTTTCCCATTCTGTAGGCTGAATGAGTTCTGAGTGAGGCAAAAGAGAGGTATTAATGCTTTTGCCTTAATCATTCAAGTAGCCCCCAAACAAGTTAGAACCAATCTATACAGTAATTTGCAAATAAGCTCTGTTCAGCTGCCTCTAGAATCAGGGATCAGGGCACCTTAGTCTAAATGGGGCTTCCTTCAATTAATATTTCATAAAACCTGAAATATAATAGGTAACAAATACAGTTTTAGTGAATTAGGTTAATGTTATCACTGCTATCTTTCCATCAAATCCTGTATATAATGCCTCTGATTTTCTTGACAGCCTGTATTTTGCCTCATCTCCACATCTGTAACCAAGAACACCATTATTCTGAGCCTAAACTACTACAATATTTTTTTGACTGGAAACTTGACTCACTAGATCCGTTCACTATACAACTGTTAAAATGATTCTTTTTATAACACACTCTAATAGTTTTTTAAACCATTGAGTATGTCTTCTTTTCTCCTAGGATAAAGTACAACACTAAATATTCTCAATTGATCTTGTAAGAAACCTGGATTAAATCACCTAACCTTCTTCTTTGTTAGCTTTAACTTTACTCTGTTTTGGTTTTTGGCCAAACTACCTGACAAAAGCCAAGCTACACTAGGCTTATTACACTTCTGGAAATTGACAAGCTTTTTCTGGTTTCACCAGAACCATTGTATACATAGCCATGTAATTTACTGTACTACATAACTCTGGGAAGAGTACCAGGTAAATAGAACTTCTACAGCCAATACCTACCTGGGTCCTTGCCCTAGAGTTGTGTGTGTGTGGTGGTGATAACCTACCACATGTTAAATTCTCTGTATATTTCCACAGACCCTTTTCTCTTTATTTAAGTGTCTCCACTCATTCCTCAACTCTTAGCTTAAGTGTGACTCACTCAAGTGCTTGATAACATTCTTTTGAATAAATGAACTAATAGTCATGGATATAGAAATTTCCAATTAATGAAACTCCTGTCATGAATACAATTTAATTAGCTCTTCTCAACAACTTTACATGACTATATACAATTCTAATTTTATTCTCATTTATAAATGAAAAATTGAAGTTGAATAAGTTTGTAATATCTCACATCACTGACAGTAGGGAAAGGTACCAAATGCATAATCATTAAGTGTTCCAATTTTAAATGGTTAATTTTTTTCCCACCAAGCCAAGATGTTCTTTCATTGTTATATGTGATATTATTCCACAGTGGCATTGTTTTTAAGATTATTGTTTCCCAAACAGAATTATATGTTTTTTTGAGAATATGCATCATGCCATTTTTAATTTAATGGTGGTAATTCTGTTTAATGTCTTAATCTTAGTAATAGCATTGTGTAATAACATAGAATGCAATTCAAAACAAATTTCTTCTATCAATATTTTAGATTGTTTAACTTAAAAACATTGCAACAATCTAATGTGATGAACTTTGAAATGATAAAGTAATATAGCATATATAAAAATAATGTCTTAAAATATTATATAGAAATTTATACATATTTTTAGTAGTCAGACTTTTAAACATATAACCAATGCAAATAAGTTTTATTGACTTATTTACTGACAGGCAAAGCTTTTTGTTCATGTTATATGTTGTATGAGTTGTTTTGATGGGTTTATGGAATATTATTTAGAAAACTAGCCCATGGCCTCAATTCATGTGAGGTTATCACCAAAGTATCATTCCACCATCATTAAGAGTGTAGTTTGTATTTTCTAGTAGTGGTTATTGGCTTCCCTCATGGCTCAGATGGTAACCCTGTGATGTGGGAGACCTGGGTTTAACACCTGAGTTGGGAAGATCCCCTGGAGAAAGGACTGACAGCCCATTCCAGTATTCTTGCCTGGAGAATCTTATGGACAGAGGAGCCTGGAGGGTGCAATGGCAAAGAGTCAGACACGACTAAGCGACTCACACGCATATACAATGAATTATTTAAATGTAAAGCATTGAAATTCTGAAAATACATGACCATAAAAGAAAACTAAGTCCCTTCTCATGAACACTCTAAACTTGTTACATCAGTAGTTGAACTACTAGATGTAGCATTTTTAGCAAAACTGGATTTTCTACCTTCTATTTAGGTTATTGGTTTTCAAGAATTTGCACTGTGATATATGCAGAGAATTCAAGAAGTGGCACTCTCTTCTGGTCCCCCAACTTTCATGTTTAGAGTTCACTAGGAAATTTAGTCTTTCTATGTAAACACAGCGCCTTAGTAAAGGCATCCTGAAGTTGTTTCCTCAGTTTCTTTGCATCTAAGATTTCCACTGATTTCTCTCCTTCTGAAACAACCATGTTCTAATTGATTCCCCTATTCATATCACTGCTGACTTCTTATCTCTATATTACAAACATTAAAAATAAAAAGGCTCATCAAATTGCTTATCACCTATTTTAGTTCTGCCAGGAAAAAACAAAATGCTTTATTTTGATGGAACAATATACAGTATCTGTGGTAGAATACAAAAAAACAGAATTCACTGGTTTAATATAAAGTTCTCAGATATTTAATCAAGCATCTAGATAAAAAATGCTCTCACTGACTAACAAAGACAAGAGTCTGATTACCTCTCTTTGAGGAAAAGAGAAAATTATTTGGTGTGTTTCACTATTGTACCTGTCACACACTTTTAATTAAAAATGTATTGACGCATGACTAAACTGTGAAAAACAGACCCATTTTAGTTCAATGGAAGTAATGTACATGTAGCCCAGTAGAATAAGTCCATGTAATTATAACAAGATAGCTTAGGCACAGTGAGCCTCTCACACCTCAATCTCAAAGCAGATGTAAATGTCAGGCACCAAATATCACAAATCCGTGTGGACTCAGCATCAGTGATTTTACTAATCTAGTCTAAATACCTATGATGAAGTCATTTTGCTAATCTATGGCAAATTAAATATGTGTAGAAGTGAATGTTGAATAATGAGTAACTTTCCTTTTATTCACCACTAGTATTGCATATCAGAATTCACTGAACTCAGAGCTGAAACTAAATGCATATTTCAAATAGTGGTAGATATGTGTTACCATGAGTTTGGAACCTGGACCTAAAATACTTTTTATATTAACTGATTTTTTTAAAGTAATTTACCCACAAAAACTTAACACAATCAAGCTGAAGAAATGGAAATCAGAGACTAAGGTTTGAGGTACTGTCCTTCATTGAGTAGTCTTGAAATAGTCACTAATGGCAAGATGTTTTAGAAATCTCAGAAACTATAACCCAGTAAAGAAAACCATAAAATAAAAAATCATACCAGTTTGATAGTTCTTTCCATTTTTAAATCAAATCCAACAGTTGCATATTTAATGGTGGATTAACATAATTAATTAGGCCAGTAATCACTAATTCACCATTCTCTATGAGATCCACTATCCATGTGTTATAGTAAACAGTGGGGAAAAGATGAAAATGCTTTATTTATTTCTTCAGCGGAAAGTCTTCACATTGGGCACTTCCACAGATGGTATCTCAGTTAATCCTAAGGACACATTTGAGAAGTAGGAATTGTTTTACTGATGAGGTAAACTGCCACTTTGATAAATGAACCAAATTTTTCATCACACCTAGTGAGTGACAGATTCAAACTTCTTATCCTCTCAAAGCAAAATCTGGTTTCTTTCTCACCATTGTGATTTATTGCTACTCCTCCATTTAAGTAAATTAACAGTTTAAAAATGGAGTTATTTTTAAGAAAGCTCACTAACTTATGTGACCGTAATATACTCCATGTATTTGCATACTTTACCTTATTTTATTATCTTAAGGCTTTAGAGTTAATTAATGAAATCTGAGTCTTACAATAAGGAAGTGGGCTGAAAGAAATTATATGTGTCATTCAAAATTACTAATATGGGAGACTTATTTCAAATTCAGGTGTCCCTAGTTCTCAAAGTCCTGTTTTTTGTTTTGTTTTTGTTTTTTTTTTTTTTTGGATTTAATGTATAGAAGTGGCTTAAGTGCGAGGTAAAGATGAGCATCCTACCATTCATATTTTGGGAGTTGAAGTTTAGGTTGAATTATTTAGACTTGGACAACTAATTGAAGATTTTTATTCCTTGGCCTCTCATTATAAAGACCCAGGATAATTATAGGCATATATCTGGCAGCAACATAAAACTTGATTTAAAAGGGAAAAGAACTCACATGGAGTAATGAAGTAAAAATATCTGATGGCCTGAGAAATTGTGCAGTGGAATAGTGAAAGCTGTGGCATGGGGTGATTGTTAGGGAGGTATGATGCATTGGATCATTCTGATACCTGTTTAATGGCTAAGTGAATGTTTCAACCTTCATTGAAAAGACACTGACATGACAATATGGCACTGAGAATGAGAAGTTGGAGTACAAGAGTAAAATAAAAACATCAGTTTGAGCATAAAGAACTTAAGAGTCTTTATCTTCTGTGGGAACATAGGATTTGATGAATGAAAAAGAGGTCAGAGCAAGATATAAAGACCAATGAGTTTGATTCAATTTGCTCAAATGTGAGAGCTCAAGCTATTGTAAGATAAGGGATGAGAAGGATAGATATGGACTTAGCTTTGGGGAAGATTACTTTTTTTGGAAGAAAAAACAGTTCCATTAGTGTTCATACTCTCAGTAGAGAATCAAGAAAGGCAACATTAAGAATATCAAGAGATGAGAAAGTTTCATTTCAAACAAGCAATGAGAGAGCTCTTATTTTATGCCAGGTTGCTGTCTTATCTTGAGGAACCAGGAATTACAAGAAACTTCTGTATTCTCTTCCATAAAAACATACAGGTTGATGGAAGTAAAAAAAAAAAAAAAAACTTAACTTGATGAGATACTGTATGGTAGACTTCTTGTAACATTGCCATTTTGAAGGGAGCAACTGGAAGTGCCTCCTTTTTCAAGCCCTCAGACTTCCAACATGATCATTTTTCCTAGTATCACAGATATCAAATGCTCTCTGCATTCCCTTCATTAAATTATTTATTATTCATTTATCTGTTTTTTAATTAAGCATATAGTTACCACTAAAGTACATGTTAGATATTATGTAGAATCATAAAAAGTAAAGAGAAAGAAATGCCTGGCCTCATGGAGGACAGAATAACTCTTTCTCATAATGCGTGCCAAGGGAGAAAAGGATGGCAGATCCATGCTATTTTGTAACCTAATGACCTGAAAATGCCGTGCTGTGCTGTGCTTAGTTGCTCAGTCGTGTCCGACTATTTGCAACCCCACAGACTGTGGCCTATGGTAGACATGGCAGACTCCTCTGTCCATGGGGATTCTCCAGGCCAGAATACTGGAGTGGGTTGCCTTGCCCTCTTCCAGGGCATCTTCCTAACCCAGAGATCGAACCCAGGTCTCCTGCATTGCAGGCAGATTCTTTACCATCTGAGACACCAAAGAAGTAGTGATTTGGAAGATGTGGCTGTATTTCTTATTTCTTTTCACTGTCAGACTTCAGTCAAGCTCATGAGAGGGTAACAGGCAGGAAGGCCAGGGGTCTCCAAATGGAGGAAATAGCCTGCAAGTGTCAGACATTTTTATCTCTCTTAAGAGGCAGGAGGAAACAAACTAGCAATATTTTTTTCCTTCTCTATACAAATTTAAAGAGAGGTTTCTCTTAAAATACTGTGTTGCCATAATGACACCTGGTTTCACCTGAAGTTAGCTATTCTTGAGCCTAGAGATAACCAATGCCTTTTTCTTATGGAAATGTTTGTCCTAAGCTATGCTAATATACTACGCCTTTACCCCAAACTCCGTCTCCAAGTCGGTTCCGCCTCTGGGCCCAAAACCTACTTGACAAACCAGTATGTTATACTCAGATATTGTTCCCCTAATCTATGTAAATGAAACTATTTGTATGGTGGTCTGCCCTTCTTTAAGATTCAAGTTAATTATTTTATGGCCCAAGATTATCCCAAAATGCATCTTATGGGCGAGGGGCCTGGTGCTATTCTGAATTACAGGACATTCCTTTCTTTCATTAACAGACTGCTAGTGACTATATAACATCCAGCTGAAGACTAACAAGGGGGTACTCTTTCTGCCCCCTTCTGATGCCTATGTCAGAAGCTTTCTCTATCTCCTTTATACTTTAATAAAACTTTATTACACAAAAGCTCTGAGCGATCAAGCCTCGTCTCTGGCCCCGGATTGAATTCTTCTCCTCCGGGGGCCAAGAATCCCGGTGTATTCGCGTGATTCAGCAACAACCTTTCACTCAGTAGGGTCTTGTTTTTCCTCTGATTCTGTCAAGTGTAATTCTTTAGCTGTGGTTTCACTGTTCTGGGACAGTGGAAATTTTATTCATCCAGACATTCACTTGTAATATGCTACAATTTGCCCTCAAACTATGTGTCTTCCATCTAAGAGTCTCTGCTCATTTTTATGGAAGGCAAGATAAAAGAGTGAGATTATTTCTCTAGTAATACGATCTATTGAACAGATTAAGCAGCCATTTTCTCATTCATTTCCCTAAACTCAGAGCTCCTAGAAGAATTAAAGGGTTTTTGTTCGGTTGTTTTAAAGGATAAAGTAAAATACTTGGCTTTCTACTGAAAGCATACTCATGAATCTCTAGAAAAATGTAATATAAAAGAGATATGAGTAAAGATTTCCAAACTGATGTTATTATGGTTATTATACTCACTGATTTGTGTAGTCTCTCTAAGAAACAATTATTTTGGAAGAGGTTTTACTAACAATTTGCAACTTCAAACTAACATCATCATAATAACCAGGTTTTCCATCTGGAGAATATGGATCAGGGTGGGTTTCTTTTCTTTCTTTCTTTTTTTTTTAATTATTTATTTGGCTGTGCTGGGTCTTAGTTGAGGCTCTCAGGATTGTCAGCCTTTGTTGTGGCATGCAGGATGTTTAGTTGTGGCATGCAGATTCTTAGTTGTGGCATGTGGGATCTAATTTCTTGTCCAGGGATCAAACCTGGGCCCCTTGTATTTGGAGCATAGAGTCTTAGCCACTGGACTACCAGGGAAATCCTGGATCAGCATGGCTTTCTTAGAGTACCAGTGGAATTAAAGGATGGTGCTAGCCCTTTTTGGATTTGAATTGCTTCTCCAAGTACACATGGAACCACTTTTTTTTGTAACCTCTGTGACCAATATTACTCATTTTCACTTATAGAAATTACTCAGTAAAAGGGAAACAGCATGTATGAATAGTGAACTTTCAGTGTAGTGTACTGGAAGAGATTTATTGCTGAGGAGAGTTGAGTTCTAGAAATGCTGAGAGCCAGAGGGCAATGCAGATGCAGGCAGAAGGATTCAATCACAGTTTCAGGTGCCTTCCGTCATGAATCTGTTGATGACTGGGGCATCCCTGTAGAAACCGTCTGTTCAACATCTTGAGAGAACATGTGGCATTCAGAGGGACATGCTTAGGATAGGAAGTGTTATTGAACAGCCCCTTTCTTCCTTACTCTTTCATTAATTTCTCACTGCTACTGTTTCAAAAGCTACAGGTTCACTTGGCCACCCCAGCCAATTTTCAACATGCTGGCATTTTGGAAACATTCAAAGATCTCTAAACCAACCTATAGGTAGTTTTGCAATAATGTAGATCCAAACAAATCCTTAAGCAGTATTCCTTTAGTCTCATGCAAACAATTACACACTATAATATATAAAATAGATACCTAGCAAGGATGTACCATACAGTATAGGGAACTCTACTCAGTCATCTGTAATGAGCTATATGAGAACAGAATCTTAAGAAGAGTGGATATATGTATATCACTATGTATAACTGATTCACTTTGCTATACAGCAGAAACTAACACAATATTGTAAATCAACTATATTCCAATAAAAATCTTAAAAAAAAAAAAGAAGAATCCAACGAGTTGTTTGGCATGTTTGTAATCCAATGTTCAGGTTGGGTTTAATTTTAAAAATTATTTAAAAATACAGAAAACTTTACATGGATCATTATGAAGCTCACTATGTGCATGTGTTTGTAAACAGATGTTAGGAAGCATGTTAAGAACTTCATGAGCTCTGCTTCCCAAGATATTTCATTCCCAACGTTGCCCTAGTAGAAAGCAAAATGCAAACTTCATAGGCTGTTTCATTTAGGAATCATGAATCAAAAAAAATAAAAGACTTAAAGCAAATTTTAATTATGAAGAAAAATTAGAAACATACATATAAAGGTATAATATACTTAATGTAGTTATTTGTTCAGTTCAATTCAGTCGCTCAGATGTGTCCAACTTTTTGCAAGCACATGGACTGCAGCACGCCAGGTTCCCTTGTCTATCACCAACTCCCAGAGCTTGCTCAAACTCATGTTCATCAAGTTGGTAATGCCATCCAACTATCTCATCCTCTATCTTCTAGTTAAATAATTATATAATGTATATATATGTCATATAGTTATATAATGTAATATGGTTATATAATTATAGTTCTCAATTTTAGTAAACATGGATGCTAATACATATGATATATAAACATATACAGTGTAAATATATAGCATGTAATTGCTATTGAGTTTACTTGTCATATTGAAATTTCAGCTTATTTAATCATAATCGGTGGTCATGAAATGTGTAGTATAATTTTAAATACCTGCTGATATGTATTTCTTAAGACTAACTGTTTCTATGTCATGCAAAACATGGCTTTTTGGCTTTTTGGCTTTTTGGCCACCAGGGGCTTCCCTGGTGGCTCAGAAGATAAAGCGTCTGCCTGCAATGCAGGAGACCGGGGTTCGATTCCTGGGTTGGGAAGATCCCCTGGAGAAGGAAATGGCAACCCACTCCAGTATTCTTGCCTGGAGAATCCCATAGACAGAGGAGCCTGGCGGGCTACAGTCCACTGGGTCGCAGAGAGTCGGACACGACTGAGCGACTTCACTTTCACTTTCGGGAATTCTTACACAGTATTTACAGAATATTTATCCTGATACTTTCCACTTATCTTGAACAGATCAGAGGCTTTATTGCAATTCCTTGAGAAAATAATACATATTTTCATGTTTCCTTCATTAAATATATAAATTATTTCATTCTTTTTTTAAAAAAAGCTGTCAACTTATCAGTGAACTTTAAATTTATGTTTTTCCCTATTTTTGTCAGGTGTGAGTCAAAAACAAAAAATTTGAGACAGTTCTCCAATTACTCATTTAGAACAAACACAAGAAATATAGTGTGAGCAATTTATTGTTGATTTTCCTTAGTTTAAAGCAATCTCTGTGTTTGTATCTAACACTTGCCTCCCTATCTTTACCTATTACTTTTTCAAATAGTGGTGAATTGGAAGCATGGTCTTTTGATATGCTCATCACTCTTTTTCTGAAGAGTATAAACTTTACAAAGAGGCTATGACCATACATAGTCAGAATTTATCACCTACAACACAGTACAAATGGAACTAAACCTTGAATTTTTAACTTTGAAGTGCAAAATCTTCAAACTCATTTATTAATTGTCAGGGTCCCCACAGTTGCTGCCCTGTTAATGAGATCAAATTCTCCGTGGTTCAGATCTTGCTCAAAATTGAAAAACTTTATGGTACTAACAGGTTTGGGCATATGTAAATGTGTTCTCCAGTTGTTAGCCTGTTTTTCCATCTTACTTTAGGAATAACTCACTATTTCCACAAGCTTCTATGACTTTCTTGTTTCTGTCTCTTCTCACTTGTTACCCAGAACAAATCCATCCTGCTGCAATGCGTAAAACATTCTTTATCTGTCTCAAAACAGCTTTCCCTATTATTTACATTTTCAAACCTTTTTCTAAACACATCCGTGCATCCACTCAGCTGTTTTCAAAAAGATGTACATCGGGGATACCTTCATTGAACTAGCAATGGTAGCAGTAAACGTCTTGCTCTTCAGAGAATTTACAAGTTCAAAACCTCATGGTATACTTGGAGAGTTTATAAGTTTTCAATATCCCATACTGTACATTTATCAAAAATGAATTTCATCTGCTACTGGGCTGCCCAATTCTCCGGTATGATTAGAACCATCTGGAGCATCTCCCAAACCTCATTAGCTTTTAACTAACCCAAATAGTTTAGTGTCGTCAGAATATTTCACCATCTCTCTGTTTATGTTGTCTTCTTCATCACTAGCAAACACACTGAAAGACATAAGTCCCAACACCAAAAGCCACGATTCCAACTTTCAGCTTCTCACAGTGAAGAATATGCATCTATTATTGATCTTTGTTCTAATCTCTTAATCATCTCCCACAAAACACATGTATTCTAATTCATTACCATGACATCTCCTATAGATTAGTGAGAACTAGACAATTAGTATGACGGTAAAGAAGCAGCATTTTATTTCGTACCAAAATTTTGGTAATTAGAAATCAGGAAACTAAGGACACAGTGGAAAAAGAAAGAGAAAATTTGGAAAATATTTAACAAATAATACTTGTTAGTACTTCACAAGGTCAAGTCTTCTCGCCTCTAATAGCAAGGCCTTTTGTAAGAACTTTAAGATTCTGCTTAGTTATGACTTTGCTTTTGGAATAGATTAAGTCATCTAAGCTGTGTTTATATTTCTTTTTGTATGCAGTTGACAGCTGACCCTTGAACCATGCAGGGTACCAACTCTCTGTGCAGTCAGAAATCCATATGTAACTCTAACTTTTTTTTTTTTTTTGGCCAGAGTACATAGCATTCAGGATCTTAGTTTCCCAACCAGGTATTGAACTCATGCCCCTTGCAGTGGAAGTATGGAGTCTAAACCACTGGATTTCTAGGGAAGTCCAAAATTCCATGTATAACTTTATAGTTGACCCTCTGTACCTGCAGTTCAAATCTGAGTGTTCAGCCAGTTATGGGTTGTGTAGTACATTAGTTGATTTATTAAAGATATCAGTGTATATAACCAGATCCAAGCAGTTCAAACTAATGTCATTCAAGTGTCAACTGTATCTGTGGTAATGTTAGCCCAAGATGTCATTATATTAGCTATTAAATCATTGTGAAATATGTAAACTATTAAACAGAATGTAATAGTGTAATTACATTATTATCAAATGAATAACACATCTATATCACTAGTATAACATAAAGGGGTCATGATTGAGTAACTATTTAAATCAACACAATTTCATTGAGCTCAGAAAGGATAACATTTCTCACTTAATTTACATAAATATTTTGGTTCTTTTATTTTCCATAATTGATTTGAAAGAATAGGAAATTATTATAGTTTTCATTGTGTTTACAGAGGACCTTATATAGTCACTTTTCTTTTTTTCCAAAATTGTCATTTTCAGTGATTGGCAGATATAAACAGGTATTTTAAATTATTTGTAACTTCACCTGCAGCATCTGGTTATGTTAGGATTCATTCTCCTTTTTTAAAATAGTTTTTAATTATTTTTTATTGGAATATAGTTGATCTACAATGTTTATTATCACTTTTCTTAGATTATATTTTTCTGTGTTTTAGGAAAAACATAACTTACTAGTGACAGCAAAGTTTTGCAAAATTTTGTATCAATCCAATATATGTGTGTATATATATGTGTGTGTGTGTGTGTGTATGTGTGTAATACTTATATGTAATATTCAACAGTGACAGTTCACACATTTTGGATAACACATCTCTATGGAATACAGTCTATATGATCATCTCTGTCTAATGTAAAAATCTAAAAATCAAATGCTTAAATGCCTGTTCCCTTTTTATATTCCAGTCAGTAAACTATTTTGTACTAAGAATGAAAATATCACATACTCCATTGAACATATTCTTTCCTGCCGATCATTATTTACTACATCATATGTTTTAGAACTGATGTTTAACCATCATGTAAAAACATTCATAGATAAAAGATTTAAATACTTTGTGAATTAGTAACCACATACATTTAATAATTGGTTAACAACATGATTTTGCTTTTTAAACAAGTATCATTTAGTAAAAAAAAAAAAAAAGAAAAGAAAAAAAGTAAAACTGATCATCAAAACCAGCAATGCCTTAGGAGAAGATTTCCTTGTTTAGAAGTCTAAATGTAGTTTAGTTGGATTTACAAAAGGAAAGTTTTAAAAGTGCTAATAACATGCCACTTATTGGCATGCACAGTTTAGTCGGATTTTTTCATTTTCATATGCATTCTAATTTCCAGCACATCCAATATGCACTGCTAACCTGTTGTCTTTAACTCCTTCATTATAAATCTCTGTAATTAAAAAAGTCAACCTTTACAATGATTAATTTCAATTAATTTAATTTAATCAATGCTTTTGAACTGAAGGATTTAGAATCCCAAAAAAACAACTTTACAGACTACTTCTGATAGTGATGAGTATTATAATAATGAGTGCTTAATGATTTATTTTCCCACCTCTCATATTTCCAAAACTGTATGTTGTAGCACTTGCTCTTCCTGTTGAGTGTGCTTTGTTACTTGTCTTTGACTAGATGGAAGCCACTTCATCATCTAGATAAGCAGTATCTCCTGTATATTATAAAGAAATTGTCTTTCCTTCCAGAAAAATACCATAGGTGACTAAAATTGCATGATTTACCTTTTAAAGTAGCATATTTGAATTGAATTTCCTGTGGTCAAGTCTCTTGTTAAATTGTGATAATAATTCATGCATTATGGTATTATCAGGGTTTTGTGAGGATTAGATAAGAATGCATACATATATGTGTATGTATATATATACACACATATCTATACAAACACACACACATATGTATAAACACATCTTTCCTAGTTTTTACCCTTGGCTGGCTATATATTTTCTTTTCAGGGAGCTTTATTCAAGCAGAAAACTTAGTAATGAGATACAGAGAATTTGATACCAGTTTCCATTTTCTTCTCTTCCCACAAGGTAAAACATTAATGCTGCTGCTGCTGCTGCTAAGTTGCTTCAGTCGTGTCTGACCCTGTGTGACCCCATAGATGGCAGCCCACAGGATCCTCTGTCCACGGAATTCTCTAGGCAAGAGTTCTGGAGTGGGTTACCATTTACTTCTCCAAAACATTAATATTTTACCATAATTTTTTTTTCTCCTGTAGCCATCTTTGAAAATATGGGTAAAATTACTGAGGGAGAACTTAGTTGACTGGAATCCAGTTAACTAAAATCTACATCAACAAAACTTTCATGCCCTTTATTTCTAATGTTGCTATGAGTAAGACTTGTAATAATATACAAAATATCCTGGTCTCTTTCATAATGTATATATTCAGCTCAATTATCTATATCTTCTTCATACTTTATGGTGAATATTAGAAAAGTTTGATTACATATAGCTTATGTAGTTGATATGTTAGGAAAAAATATATATATAATATAATGGCAGGGATTATTTTTTATTTTTATTTTTGATAAATAATATCTTTAAATAAATTTTCTAAAAATTCGGTTGACCACATCTTTTTTCTTTACAACTGGTTAGTAGCTTATTTTTTGATGCTAGGCATGTAATTTTAACTGTGTTAGAAATGAATCTTTACCAACTAATGCAAGCAGCTGGATTTTCTAGAACTTGAAGTCCTTATTTTTCCTCATTAGTGAAAAAAAAAATGTTAAAGCGACCCACTATTTTGCATTTGCTTGGTAAATTTATGCTTTTATTCCCACTAGGGATTATCTAAATATAATTTTTATTCTTTTTTACCTCAACTTTAATATGGAAATGTTTCCAACTCCAGAATAGTACTCTTTTCATAGGTTCACCAACTGTTAACATTTTATAACATTTGTTGAAACATTTGAAAATTAAAGACATGTAGCTATTTTATCCTTCAGTATTCAAGCATACATCTCTTAAGAATAATAGTATTTTTCTATATGAAATTTTCACACTAAGGAAAGTTACATTAATGCATACTCATTTCTAATGTATGGTCAACATTAAAAATTTCCCAATTGTCCAATAATACTTTTTTCAGCTTTGTTCTCCTCCTCCTCCCTCTTCTTTTACCCCTCCCCCTTCTTCTCCTTCTTCAGTCAAGAATCCAAAAGTATGTCATTTGAATGCATGGGTTTGGACTTATGGCAGGCTCGTCCCCCTGGGCCTCTCATAGTGTCCCATGCCAGAGTAAATCCGGCCCCGAACCATTGCCTGGCCTCTGGCAGTAGGCTGCAGGCACTGAAGAGGGTTGCACAGTGGAAAAAAAAAAACAACACAAGTATGTCATTTAAAAAAAACAATTGTCATTTCTTTCATGTTAGAAACTGAAGAAGTGTTCAAAAAGCAGTTAATGATGTTAAAAGACATAGAAGTCATCTAGAAAGGACTTTCTTTCGTTGTTTTATTAAGAAAACTGGTCATAAAATAAATATTTCCAGAAATTGATTATAATATGTTGGTTTAGCAAAGGATCTATGAGCCCTTCAGTTCAGTTCAGTCACTCAGTTGCGTCTGACTCGTTGAGACCCCATGAACTGCAGCACGCCAGGCTTCCCTGTCCATCACCAACTCCAAGAGTCCACCCAAACCCATGTACATTGAGTCAGTGATGCCATCCAGCCAACTCATTTTTAGTCGTCGCCTTCTTCTGCCCTCAATCTTTCCCACCATCAGGGTCTTTTCAAATGAGTCAGCTCTTCGCATCAGGTGGCCAAAGTATTGGAGTTTCAGCTTCAACATCACTCCTTCCAATGAACACCCAGGACTGATCTCCTTTAGGATGGATTGGTTGGATCTCCTTGCAGTCCAAGGGACTCTCAAGAGTCTTCTCCAACACCACAGTTCAAAAGCATCAATTCTTCAGCGCTTAGCTTTCTGTATAGTCCACCTCTCACATCCATACATGACTACTGGAAAAACCGTAGCCTTGACTAGATGGACCTTTGTTGACAAAGTAATGTCTCTGCTTTTTCATATGCTGTCTAGGTTGGTCATAACTTTCCTTCCAAGGAGTAAGCGTCTTTTAATTTCATGGCTGCAGTCACCATCTGCAGTGATTTTGGAGCCCAAAAAAATAAAGTCAGCCACTGTTTCTCCATCTATTTTCATGGCAAATAGATGGGGAAACAGTGGAAACGGTGTCAGACTTTATTTTGGGGGGCTCTAAAATCACTGCAGATGGTGACTGCAGCCATGAAATTAAAAGACACTTATTCCTTGGAAGGAAAGTTATGACCAACCTGGATAGCATATTCAAAAGCAGAGACATTACTTTGCCAACAAAGGTTCATCTAGTTAAGGCTATGGTTTTTCCTGTGGTCATGTATGGGCATGAGAGTTGGACTATGAAGAAGGCTGAGCACCAAAGAATTGATGCTTTTGAACTGTGGTGTTGGAGAAGACTCTTGAGAGTCCCTTGGACTGCAAGGAAATCCAACCAGTCCATTCTGAAGGAGATCAGCCCTGGGATTTCTTTGGAAGGAATGATGCTAAAGCTGAAACTCCAGTACTTTGGCCACCTCATGCGAAGAGTTGACTCATTGGAAAAAACTGATGCTGGGAGGGATTGGGGGCAGGAGGAGAAGGGGACGACAGAGGATGAGATGGCTGGATGGCATCACTGACTCGATGGACGTGAGTCTGAGTGAACTCCGGGGGGTTGGTGATGGACAGGGAGGCCTGGCGTGCTGCGATTCATGGGGTCGCAAAGAGTTGGACACGACTGAGTGACTGAACTGAACTGAACTGAACTGATGGGACTGGATGCCATGATCTTAGTTTTCTGAATGTTGAGTTTTAAGCCAACTTTTTCACTCTCCTCTTTCACTTTCATCAATAGGCTCTTTAGTTCCTCTTCATTTTCTGCCATAAGGGTGGTGTCATTTGCGTATCTGAGTTTATTGATATTTCTCCAGGTAATCTTGATTCCAGCTTCTGCTTCTTCCAGCCCAGCATTTCTCATGATGTGCTCTGCATATAAGTTAAATATGCAGGGTGACAATATACAGCCTTGACATACTCCTTTTCCTATTTGGAAGCAGTCTGTTGTTCCATTTCAAGTTCTAACTGTGGTTTCCTGACCTGTACTGACACTAAAATCATTAAAATGTATGACTTGAGGTGGGAGCTTTCCTAACAGAATACTACCTACTCATATATGTGGAAGAAATAATAGATATCAAAAATCATCACCATACCACAAATAGAGAATTGATTACTGTAACTGAAAATTGCCAATGGATGCCAAAATTTTTGGTAAATCAATGGATCCCAAAACTGTTGGTAAAAGACTATTGGAGAACAGAATATTCAAACAATACTGTAATCTGTATAACCCCACAGATTACTTGCTATACAAAAAGAAAAAAGAATTAGTGAGTGGAGAAATTTTGTGGATTACCTGAGCCAAATGATTCAACTTACTAACAACAATAATAGGATAAACTGACTTCATATGCCCTCTGATGTGAAAGGACATAACCACAATTTTATAAGAGATTCATGAAAGAACATCAATCTATTTGGCAATTTATACTAGCATAACAGAGTCCAAGAAGTTGATCAGAGATGGTACAACCTGCTGATTTAATTTATTACAGTCACTTTGTTTTGATGTCATGTATATGTTGTCTTGACTCATAACTAAAGAGAAAACCTCTCTCTAGTTAAATATCTGACTCTGATTTTTATATCTGAAAGGTTTAGTAAAATGTCAGGAAATTTCTGAAGTTGCATATGTTTCCTATGGAAAGGAATCCAGGTGTGACTCAAAATTTGAATTTCTCTGAATTTTTGTTTTCTTAAAGCCTCAAACACATAATAAAGTTAGCAAGTTAGATGGTTTTTGAAATCAGTTTTCTATACAGAAAAGAATAGAATCTTATGATTTTGAATCCTAAGCAATGGATGAGTGATAGGATGCTTACCGATTTGTTTTATCATGCCTGGCTATTTGCATATTAACTTTTAACAAGATACTTGAAAAATAAATTGGTATAATAGATATGTCTCCTTGCTTTTAAAACACATTGACTGGAGACAACTATAATCACATAATACACATTTACTACATGAATAAAAATGACACAGTTCCAGAATAGTCATCAAAGCATTTAAATTTTGACTTCATCCGCCTTTAAAGGACTTACTTTGTATGTACTCTTTTGTTTTAATTGGAAAAAAAATAATAAAGTCTCTCCTTTCACAGGCTGCCACAGTACTTTGGCAACTTAAAAACAAAACAAAAAAATTTTCATGGCAAAAAGACCATTTAACCCCATGAAAACAAGGGTTTATGATGGCCTTCAGCAACAGTACTATGCATGGCGCCTTTATAATTTTATTTGATCCAGCAAAAACAGCTTAAGTTATATAATGGACATTCCCTTCAAATGTCCTTTTTTTGTAGGCTTGCACATGTATTGTTTTATATATGCCAATGTCAGGCTTTGTGATACAGTACTGCCAAAAATACTCTTTGATGAATGCTAATAAATTCAAATGCCTGATATTACCCTGTAGTTTTTAAGGTTGGGGGTGAGAAAGAACAAAAGCCAAGTCTAAATAAATTATAGTCTACATTTGAAACTGAAATTTGGGCCAAGAACTCAAGGCTTCAAAAGATGGAATCTGTCCAGTGGAATACCTTTTTCTCCCCCGTCGATGTTAATCAATGGGACCGCTTAATATAAAAGTCTTTATAGCACATACCAGCAAATATGGGATCATATGTTATAATACAATAATCTGTATAGTTAATGGACATGGAGAAGTTAGCAAAATTCCATGACATGCTAGGATTTATATTATAGCCAAGTTTCTTACAAATGAAACTTGTAGTACATGATCTTGATTCTGAAATATCCATTTATTTTGGCAACAGAATTCTATCAAGGCTTTGGCCTTAATGAAGAGGGTGGAATTTTTCTATTCTCTATTTTCTGTCAGTTATTTATAAAAAATTATTATAAATTATTATTCAAGTGAAAAGACACATGCTACATCACAAGTAACATGGTGAGCAACTACTGTTACTCTCCTCAGAGCATTTCATTTCAAAAGTCTGACTTTTTTCCCCCTATTTTATTTTAAGCAATTTATTTGAGCAAAAATCCATCTGAGTCAGGCAGCATACAATCTAACAGATAGAAAAGAGCTCTGAAGAGCTGAACAAAATGAGTTTCTGCAGGCAGAGGAGAGTGGGAACAAAGACATTATAGTACGCAAAAAAAGTAGGTTGGATACTGCCCTTTAGGGGATTGCAAGGGTGTCTCAGACAGATTACCTAATCAATACTGATCAGGTGGTTCTTGATTTAAGAATCGGGTTTAAGATTCCATTTCCTGGAGAGCTGAAACTAATATTTAACTCTAGGATGGTTACATGTGGCTTAGTATAGGCTTCCCAGGTGGTGCTGGTGATAAAGAACCTGCCTGCTAATGCAGGAGATGAAAGAGATGCAGGTTTGATCCCTGGGTTGGAAAGATCCCCTGGAGGAGGATATGGTAACCCCCTCCAGTATTCTTGCCTGGAGAATCTCATGGACAGAGGAGCTTAGTGGGCTATGGTCCCTAGGGTCACAAAGAGTCGGGCATGACTGAATCGACTTAGTATAGTTTAGTATAAGTGTCTCCATATTAGACCTATTGTTTTGTTTTGAACATATTCTATTTATTTTCCTCAAAAACTTCGTGATTACCCCACCAAGTAACAAGTTACCAGGAAGAATTAGGTTGATGAATACAGCTGTCTAGGGTGGTTTTCTTTTACTGCTGTAGATCTCTTTTCGTAACAGTCTGTTCCTTTAAATGAAAGGACCAAACGGGTGTTATTTGGGAGTTGGTCTGGGTGTGAGTAAAACACAGGGGGAGCCAGGCTGTGGACCCCCACAACTGGCAAAAGCTTTCCTAATCTCCAGGGAAAATACTTGACTTTATTCCTGGGTAAAGCTGCCTTTGACATTTTTGTTCCAAGCGTATTAATTTTTTCAGCATCTGATAATAAAATTCAGAGTTTCCTTAAGCTTTGCTCTTTTATCTTGGGCTTGACAGCCCACACTAGTTTGTTACTTAGACAAACCAATCCCTTTCTTTTGAGTTTGGTTCTCAAGTTTTATTTTAAAAAGCTTTTCTCTACAGAATAGGGAGAGGCAGTACCCACATGACCTGCTGTTAGTAGGTAACCTACTGATGGGCCTGAGGAATGGGGAAAGGCAACACCCAGGTGGCCAACTGCCATGGATAAAGGTTGTTAAGTAGCTTACCTGTCCATGGGCCCGAGGTCCACACCTGCATATTATATTGGTGGTGTCTCTGCTTCAGTTTGTGCCCAGCTCTTTGAGGAAAAGCCATGCTTTCCTCTGCTCTCTTGGGTGTTTCCTCTGTTTTTTTCTTTCTCCCTAAGTCTGTTTCTCAGTATTTTGTACTGTAGTTTTTCTGTTTCATGTTTTCCAACCATGTTGTGATTTTTCTGCTTCCATTTATGTTTTCTTTTCGTGCTTTCATCCGGACCTTAAGAGATATGGAAGGTAAGCAAACATACGGTTTGTCTTTCTTTAGTTCACGGTATTTATATGGTAGTTTCATTAGAGAAAAAAATCAAATGAAAACAAGAGAAACATGTCAGTCATGCCAGCACAGTTTTGCAAAGTGCTAATAAACTGTTTTAGACTTTATAGCAGCGGTCCCCAACTTTTTAGGCACTAAACACCAGTTTTGTGGAAGATTATTTTCTCATGGACTGGGTGGCAGGGGGGAGGGGAGATAGTTTCAGAATGATTCAAGGGCATTATATTTATTGTGCACTTTATGTCTGTTGTTACATCAACTCCACCTCATATCATCAGGCACTAGATCCAGAAAGTTGGAGAGCCCTGATTTCAAGTAATATTTAGCTAATAGAACCTTGTGAAATAAGAGTCATTATCTCAACTTTAGAGATGAGGAAACAAAAATTTAGAATAATTGAGTTACTTGGCCTCAACTAGTAATGAACTGCTGGGAGCCAGCATGGGAGTTCCCACCCATGGCAAAGGTCATGCGGAGAGGCCTGATATGCAAAGGCGAGTCAGGACTCGAGAGGCCCCCGCCCCGGACCTGCCTGAGCATCTACCCCAAAACCAGAGTCTGTCTGTTTTACTGCTTCATGACTTTCACCAACTCCTCTGACAGTCACAGGGGGCTATCCCTGACCACCTTTTCTCTGAAGGAAATCAACTTAGAGCTCTAGCTAATTAGCCTCCTGGGCATAATAGGAGTGTTTCAATCCAAACCCCTCAGATGGCTCTCTAACTTGCCTGAGAGATTTACCCAGACTCCTACAGCTACACATACGATTGTTTATGGTCTCCCAACCATGAGAGGCATGGGAAGCTTAAGATATTTAAATAGTATAGAACCTCTTGGAGAGTTAGAAATTGTTAGAACTAGTAGAAGATTTCATTGTTGAGCCAATGCTTGCTGCCAAGTTTCCACATCCCCTGTATTGTATCCTTCAAAGTGTATTAATTAATATAGTTGGTACATAGAAAAAATAAGTAGTGGCCTTGGTGCTAACAACTTTAGACCCTTAAGGTAATAAATTCTTTCCTTGTTGTAAACCCATTGCACCTCTGCCCTATAGGAATGCAACTTTATCTAACACCTTCGGAGGATGGTGCCAAACTTTAAAATAATTACTCTTAGAGAAAATAAGTCTTATGGTTGACAAACCTTTATCAGAGTCATAAAATGTTAACAGGCCTTCTGGCCAGAAGATGATGTAAATCACCTAAACCATTTGTATATGATAAGTTTGCAGAAAAGAAAGCCTGGTCTCGATAAGGATCAAAAACTGCTGACTTTGCATGATTTCACACCCCCTTTTATCCTCTATGCACAACTTAAGGTATATAAGCTCCCTTTGAAAATAAAGCTACAGGCCTTGCTCAAAGCTTGGTCTCCCCGTGTCATTCTTTCTTATTTCCTTTTCCTCCTTTTCTCTTCTGATCTTCCTTCAGGCCAAAATAATTGGAGCGCGGAGGTCCTCTGAGACCACTTACTTGCCTGGGCTTCTAAGACCCACTCGAGAAGGTGCCCAAGGTGGGGCACCTTCAGCGATTTGAGAGAGCGCCTGCGGCCTCCACGGTCAGAGCAAACCTGATGTCACAGGTTATATTGGTTTTTCACGTAAACCAGTTATAATGAGCCTCTAAAATCTTTGCTTTGCTATTCTAATCGCCGACGCCGTCATCCTGAGGGAATCCCTGGATCCAACTGGGGCTGAACCCCAGTAATGGACAAGCTGGGAGTTGGCCTCTCATGACTCAAAAGGCAAAAGTTTATAATAAATGTGATAAAAACATTACAATATATTAGATGGATTAAAAATAAGTATATATTTTACTTGGAAATATACTGTTTTATTTTTTAAAGTATTTTTAATTGAAGTATAGTTGCTTTACATGGAGAAGGCAATGGCATCCCACTCCAGTACTCTTGCCTGGAAAATCCCATGGATGGAGGAGCCTGGCGGGCTGCAGTCCATGGGGTCGCTAAGAGTTGGACACGACTGAGCGACTTCACTTTCACTTTTCACTCTCATGCATTGGAGAAGGAAATGGCAACCCACTCCAGTGATCTTGCCTGGAGAACCCCAGGGACAGGGGAGCCTGGTAGGCTGCCATCTATGGGGTCGCACAGAGTCAGACACGACTGAAGTGACTTAGCAGCAGCAGCAGTTGCTTTACAATGTTGTGTTAATCTCTGCTCCACAACATAGTGACTCAGTTATACACATATATGCATTATTTTTTATATTTCTTTTCATTATGGTTTATCCCAGGATACTGAATATAGTTCCCTGTGCTATACAGTAGGACCTTATTGTTTATCTGTTCTATATGTAATGGTTTGCAACGGCTAACCTCAAATTCCCAGTCCATGTATCTCCCACACCTAGCTCCCCCTTGGCAACCAGTCTTTTTTCTATGTCTGTGCATCTGTTTTTTGTTTCATAGATAAGTTAACTTGTGCCATATATAAGTGGTATTGCATGGTATTTGTCTTTTTCTTACTGGCTTTTCTTAGTGTGATAATCTCTAGTTGCATCCATGTTGCTGCAGTTGGGATTATTTTGTTCCTTTTTATGGCTGGGTAGTATTCCATTATATATAGTATTCCATTGTATATATGGGTCACATCTTTATCCATTCATTTGTTGATGGACATATGAGTTGTTTCCAAGTCTTGGCTATTGAGAATAGTGCTTCTATGAATATAGGGGTGCATGTATTTTTTTTTTTTTAATTATATAGTTTTCTCTGGATGTATGCCCAGGAGTGGGATTGCTGGATAAAATGGTGGCTCCCCCATACTGTTCTCCATAATAGCTGTGCCAGTTTACATTCCCACCAAGAAGAACTCCCTTTTCTGCACACCTTCTCCAGCATTTGTAGATTTCTTGATGACAGCCATTCTAACTGGTGTGAGGTGATACCTCATTAAAGTTTTGATTTGCATTTCTCTAATAATTAGCAATGTTGAACATTTCTTCATATGCCTACTGACCATATGTATGTCATCTTTGGAGAATTGTCTTTTTAGGTCTTCTTTACATTTTTCAATTGGGTTGTTAGTTCCTTTTTTGTTGAGTTGTATGAGCTGTTTGTATATTTTGGAAATTGAGCCCTTATCAGTCACATCATTTGCAAATATTTTCTGCATTTCCATTGATTGTCCACTTCATTTCATTTTGTTTATGGCTTCCTTCACTGTGCAAAAGCAAAGTTTAATCATATCCAATTTGTTTATTTTTGTTTTTATTTATATTGCCTTGGGAGACTGACAGTATAATTTATGTCAGAATGTTTTGCCTATGATCTCTTCTAAGAGTTTAATGATGTCATGTCTTATGTTTAAGTCTTTAAGGCATTTTGAGTTTATTTTTGTGCAAGATATGAGAGTGTGTTCTAACTTCATTGATTTACATGCAGCTGTCCAGCTTTCCCAGCACCACTTGCTGAAGAGACTGTCTTTTCTCTATTGTGTATTCTTGCCTCATTTGTCAGAGATTAACTGACCATAAGTGTGTGAGTTTATGTCTGGGCTCTGTATTCCATTGATCCATGTGTCTGTATTTATGCCAATACCATGCTATTTTGATTACTCTACTGGGTTGTGTATCATAGCACAAGCATAGCATTTATTGTTTCTTATTTTTCTAGCCATTTGCCTTTGTTTATTTTATGTTTTCTCTATTTTCTTTTTTCTGTGCTGGCTAAGACATTTTGTCCATAGTTGAATAAAAGTGGTGATAGAAGTGATCTTACTTTAGAGGAAGTGCTTCAAATATTTTCAATTGAATAGCATTTACTATGATTTTTGATAGCTGTCTCTAATGAATTACTTTGCTAACAGATTTAATGATAAATAGTTGAATATTATAGAACACAATTTCTGCTTTAAAAAATTTATCCTTTGGTAGTTATCATATTATTTCTTCTCTTTTAATCATTTTATGTGGTAAATTATCATTGATTTTTCTAATGTTAAGCCAACCTTTAAATTCTGAGGTAAATCACTTGCTCATGGTTGAAACCTTTTTACACCATAGGATGTGGCTTCTGAGTACGTGACTTTTGATCTATATTCACAGCAAGATTGGACTCTGGCTTAGTTTTCTCACACACTCATTGTCTGGATTTAGAATTAAGGTTATACTACTTTAATGGAAATGATTGTGAAGTAATCTAACTTACTTGTTGCATATAACTGAACTTACCTGTTTATTGAAATTGTCTAGAATTTGTCTATGAAATCATTTGAATCTGAGTTTTTCCCATCAGTTCAGTTCAGTTGCTCAGTCATGTCTGACTCTTTGCGACCCCATGAATCACAGCACGCCAGGCCTCCCTGTCCATCACCAACTCCTGGAGTTCACTCAGACTCACATCCACCGAGTCAATGATGCCATCCAGCCATCTCATTCTCTGTCATCCCCTTCTCCTCCTGCCCCCAATCCTTCCCAGCATCAGAGTCTTTTCCAATGAGTCAACTCTTCACATGAGGTGGCCAAAGTACTGGAGTTTCAGCTTTAGCATCATTCCTTGGTCTTTTAAATTACTAGTTCTCTTTCTTAACTAGTTGTAAGAGGGTTGTGGGTATTTTTAAAGAATAGATTAGCTTTAGTAAATTTTAGTATCTTATGTATTTATCCATTTTATATATGTGTTCAGAATAAATTTACTAATAATATTCTTTACTGCAATTATTATAATACATTCCCATTTTGAGATCTTAAGATTATTTTTGCCTTTTTTTCTTCCTTTATGTTGTAGTTTACCTATTTTACTAGACTCATATAAGTACACACTTGCTTGTTTTTGATCCTCTATGCTTTTATCTGTTTTACTTTCTAGTGTTATCTTTATTTTACCTTACTTATTCTTAGAGTTATAAGTTTATTTTTCTGTGTTTTTATTTTCCTCACTACTCAAATAGAATGTTAGCTCATTTAATTTTCATTTACTTTACTTATCTTCTAATTCATATGTTTAATGCTATAAAGTTCCATTAATATCTCTTTTGCTCAATTTCCCAAATTCATATACAGCAATTACATAATAATTTGTTACTAAGCACTTATGTTGAATGCAGTCCTAAATATTTCTTAGAAAATACTTGCTGTGATGCTATCATAAATGATTTTGATTCCTGTTTCATTTTACAAATGTTCAGTGTTAGTATCTAAAAATAGTCGATTTTTTCTTTATTGGCTCTATATCCTTGTATCAAAATATTTTAGTCTTATGGTCTTATTTTTGCATGTGAAGTACCAGAAAATATATTACAAAATGTGTGGAGATTTTTAAATTTATATTTTAATAACTTCCAATTCAATTGCATTTTGTATTTTTGTGGTTTTTTTTTTTCAATTTCAAAAGTTGAGGACTGATACATAGTCATTTTATACAAGTATTCTGCACAAACTTGAGATGAATGTGTGATCTTAAGTATTGTACACAACAGTATTATTTTTTTATTTCACTGCCCACTTCATTGCTAATATACATATTCTATTAATAAGTTCTTCAGATATCTCTTTCAGTTCTCTAATTCTCTTTTGAGTTTTGTCTAATTTATTATATATTTCCATCATATATTTTGAATATATAATATATATATGCTTTTTAAAAATTTAGTCTGCCTAAAAATTTCCTATTGCCTTAACTGCCAATAAATTTTTTTAACATTATATAATTTCAATTCTATATTGTGAATTTAATCATATTAATATCAAATTGAAGTGGAGGAATATATGTGTTTGTATTTCTGCTTTTGCTAACTCTAGCTCATATGTCTGGTGACTTCTTATATTTTCTTGACTTTTTATCTATAGTCATCTTAGTCTGACTTAACAAGATTTTTCTATCATCTTGTCCAAGACATATTATCTAATGCAGATTACTGCATATCAAGAGCAGTTTCCCTCACAGCAACTATATTTCTTTTTCTTGCTCCTAGATATTTTGTGGGTACATAGTTGAATCTGTTTTTACAGGATATCCTTGAGATGTTCCCTCTTGATTATAATCCCAGCAATATATTTAAGATATAAAATTTATCTAGACCTAGTAATTTTGCACAAGGAAATACTAGGGTGTCCTGTTTGCCATATTGCCAGAAACAGAGGACTATATATACATGCACACACACATATATATATTAAGATTTACACATTTAATTTAATCATGTTTCTATAGTATGCTACCCCAATACTTTGTAATGCTCATGTGGACCTACATTATTTCTGTTTTCACCACAGTATCTCCTTATGTTAGTTATTCTGTAATTATGTGTTTGTTTAAATTTATTATTACAGCCTACTATGGAAGTGTATTTTTATCTCATAGTGAAGCATTGTGATTTAAATTAATCTGTTACAAAATTGTGAAAGGTAATTTTTGTACCATATAAATGCTCTTTAAAGGAAGGCTACTCTATTCGCTTCTGTATGTCCTGGCTGTTGTGTGCTGCTAAGTTGCTTCAGTCGTGTCCGACTCTATGCAACCCCATAGACAGCAGCCCACCAGGCTCCCCTGTCGCTGGGATTCTCCAGGCAAGAACACTGGAGTAGGTTGCCATTTCCTTCTCCAATGCGTGAAAGTGAAGTCACTCAGTCACATCCGACTCTTCACAACCCCATGGACTGCAGCCTACCAGGCTCCTCCGTCCATGGGATTTTCCAGGCAAGAGGACTGGAGTGGGATGCCATTGCCTTCTCTGGCTGTTGTGTAGGAGCCATCTAATAAATGTGTATTGAACTAATTTAAATGTATACAGGAAGGAAAGAAAAGAAAGTATGGAGGAAGGTTGTGGCATAGTCCTCAAATAAATAAAAGTCCTTATTTCATACAATATATGTTATATAGTGAAATGTCTGAGAGTGTCAATTGCTCAGATACAAAAGTTAAAATGACCTGAGAGCATAATGACCTCTCTATTGTGTGTGTATTAATTTTATTGCATAATGAATCATAGATCTCTTTGGATCTATTGTGGGTTATGTAGGTTGCAAGAAGATTAAGGATTATATAGTTGAAAATATGAGTAAGGATTAAAAAAATTCTTATTAAAAATTGCTATGTCCCCTGGTTATTAGTAAATCCACATAGAATGATGTTAGAGTGGTAGAAAAAGTAGTAAATAGCCATGCCTCTATTTTTCATGAATCTACATCCCATCATTTGTAATTCAAATCTCTTTATTCCCCTTAATTATTCATTATATTCAAAGTTGATAAATAATAGTTGATGATTTGTTTTACTAAATTGCATGTGGCATATCATTTAGGGATTAATTCCTATAAATCATATACAAATAGAATAAGGATGTTGAAAATCTTCAAAATATTAAACAATAACACACTTAGCCCATGACTGTTAAACTAAAACAGAATTTTAAAATTTCTTCAATGCCAAAGGTCAGTTTAACATGTTTTGGGTGATGATGTAACCTTATTCCAGTGCTAACAAAATTATTTTACCAGATATCAAGTCCTGGCCAATTCTACAATTATGTTGGAGTGTGTCCTGATATATTGTTATTGACTCATATATCTGTTGGTTGACAGTTCTGTACACTTAGCTGGGATCTACCCTACTTTAAATCTAGATAAATCTTGTCAGTGGATTAAGAAATTCCAGATTTTTAAAAGCCCAGATGAAAAGAGGCACTAAATAGATGAGTAAATGATACATAGGAGATAAACTCTGGCATTTCTTTGATGTCTGTAATAATCTATTTCTAAAGTCTTATTCTAAATTATATGCTTTTTGAAGGGAGACACAATTCCCAGTGGAATAATAAGCAATCAGTCACTACCAGTGCAATTTTAATTCAGTTCAGGCATAATTTACTATCCTATATACTGTTGCATCAACTAAGAAACACTAACAAATTTGCTTTTAAAGAACATTTTGTTTGTTACCTCCCCCAAAATTATAAATTTATGATCATTAGTCTTAAATATATCTTTCAATATTTTTATTAAAAAGTCTTTTTTTAAATCCCAGTAATAAAGACCTACATTTGTAAACTATTTTTCAGCATTTACTAACCTCATTTATTCCTCAATATCAACTCTGTGAGTTGGACTGACATAAGCAACCATTGCTTTGCTAAGATTACTGACACTTAGAAAAGTTCAATATGTCCAAAGTTGTAGAGCCCTAAAGAGAGAGTGACTTTATTTCAAGGCTTATGATCCTAATCCCCTGCACCTTCCACTGCAACATGCTTATTACATTTCTCTCATAATCCTCAATAGCATACATCAGACTACTGCTTACATTTTTTGATCAGGAGTACCCTAATCAAAGTACATATGGCTTATCTTTGGTCTTCCCTGGTGGCTCGGTGGTAAAGAATCTGCCTGCCAACACAGGGGACACCAGTTCAACCCGTGAGTGAGGAAGATCTCCTGGAGAAGGAAATGGCAACCCACTCCAGGATTTTTCCCTGGAGAATTCAATGGCCCAGAGGAGCTTGGTGGACTACAGTCCATGGGATTACAAAAGAGTTGGATATGACTTAGTGACCAAACAACAACAATGGCTCATCTTTATGATAATCATTATTTAAATATTTTTCAGAAAATCTGTTTTTAATATTTTAAAACCAATTCATTTATAGATTTTTTTCCAAGTACACTACTATATTTATTACTACATTAGGAAATTTATTTTTATAGTCCTACTATCACAACAATTAAGAGTTCAAATGTTTATAAAAAGCATTTATAAAACAATATATCTTCAGTTTTCTCTCTTCTTCTAAGACAAAATTGAGTGATTTCTTCACTGAGTTACAAAATCTGGGGAGAAAATACTGTTTTCCATTCTGTCTTTTAAATTTTTTTTCAAGCATTTGGCTCTAGAGGCTTTTCTGGAATTTTGTTTCTATGGAAGCACTTTGGATCATAATTTATGAGGTAGGTTGAATCAAATAATAATGTATGCCATTTATACTTTATCATACTCACATAGCTTTATGGGTGTGTACCTTAGAGGCACAGAGGCAAATTTTTATTAACACATGTTTATACATAATTGACCGATTGAAAAGTGGTAAGAAGTAATGGCTGTGATTTACATAGACTAAGAAATGTCTTAGAGCACCTCACCCTGTCTGGAGCCCCCACTGTGACAGATGAGACAGTGCCTGTGGGGGATGACAGCATGCTATTTATGGCATTTCCTTCTGAGACAATTAAGTAACATATGCCAGGACCATAGGGATTATCTTTGAGCTACACAGAATGTAACTCTATCTAAAGAGAAATATAATATTTTGCAAATTTGACAAACCATAAGAAAGCTTAAGTTGATTCACCCATTTTAATAACTGCAATAACTTTTTTGTGCCTTAATAAGATTTATTTCCTGATAAGGGTATGTTATAAAAGATTAACATGGTATATACATGTATTATTCAGAAAATATGGCATATTTACTTTGTTAGTGTACAATGTTCATAATGAACTTTTACACAGGCTACTTATTTAACAGCTGCTTTCCCTTCCTATGTTCAAGCTAAACCAAATAGAAAAGTTGGTTCTCCATAGATATAAAAACTTTCTTGTTGTTTATTGCAGTATTATTCAGCATGCTAAAATGGAAATGACACTGTAAAAGATACTTGGGAAAGACAGTGGGTTGACCAGGGTTCATGAAGGGTAAGGAAGGGAGAATTTAGACATCAGGGTGGATACTCTTATTGTAACATTGTCTTTGGTGATGTCTTTGAAGCTGACTCAATGCAGTGCTGAGTAGCACAGTGCAGTTCATTGAGTATAATTATATGCTCTAGGGCTTCCCAGGTGGTGCTACTGGGAAAGAAAAAATCCACCTACCAGTGCAGGAGATGCAAGAGACACGGTTTTGATCCCTGGGTTGGGAAGATCTCTTGGAGTAGGAAATGGCAGTCCACTCCAGTATTCTTGCCTGAAAAATTCCATGAGCAGAGGAGCCTGGCAGGCTGTACAGTTCACAGGACCACAAAGAGTTGGACATGACTGAGCACACACACACAGACAGGCACTTTAGGTTTATTCTTCTCATTTTATTATTGAAGTCATTCAGTCCTATGCAGATCTATCTAAAAATTCAGGTTCCAGTGGAACATTAGAGAGAACACAGTAGACAATGCTAGGAATAAAAGGAGGTCAATTAAGGATTAGTAAAGTAATTTGGGATTACACATCTCCACAGCCCAGCTCATATCCTTGGTATAATAAGTAAGTCAAGAAATATTTGTTAGGTGGATAAACGGAAAGAATTTTTCTGTATTTTCACACTTCTTGTCCCACTCAACTTGATTTATGATCTTCATTTCTCCTTGTGTTCCTGAATTTCATGCTGTATTCTATAGGTACAATGACTTTCTATCCTAAAGTAAGGTGTACTGTGAGTAATTAATTTAACTATGACCTAGTTTTAAAAGACCTCTATAAAGACCAGTTTCTAGCAATTGTAAAAGGAGAAATAGAAAGAGGGAGAGAGAGGAAGGAAAATGGGATACAGAAAAAGCAATTTTAATGGACTTTAATAAAGACTTTCCTGGCTCCCCAAAAGTTATTATTTGGTCTCTCAAATGGTAACACAATTTAGTAGAGTTACTTTATAGCAGCTTTGGACCCATAAGGATACATAGGCTACATTACTCCTTCTGATACTACAGTGACATAGCATTATTATTTGGCCAACTTAACAGCTGAGAGGTCATGAAATTGGTAGTAAGACAATCATAATGTCAGATTCAAATATTGGGCCCATAGACCTTACAGTGAGGTCGGCTAGATGCCTAAAATTTTGACATGTAAGTCTATCTTATATAATGCTTTCATGTTGATAAGTTAGTTTAGAGATATCTTGTTTAATCTCCGTTCCAATATTTTTGGAGAGCAATTTGTGTTAGAATTTATGCAGGTCCTAAAATTTCTCAAAGAACAAAAAAGAAAATTTCCATTTTGATGTTCAAAAACCCACCTTGTATACATTCCTTTTTCCTCCCTTCCTCTTCTTTCCTTTATTCTGTCTTTTGTTTTTCTCTCCTTCCTTTTACAGATGCTTATTGAGTTTCTTCTATGATCCAGAAACTATAGTAAACATTGCTGTCTTTCATTGGGTTTTTCCTGGTTTCCTTAAAACTATAGTTTAGAATCATAGCACTCTTTTGGCTCCACAGTTCTAAACATTTTTATGTAAAGGATTAAGGCAAAGTAGCATGAAAAATATTTATTGGCTAAGCTTTATCCTCAATGATTTTTCACCTTATTCCATCTTCTAGGTGGGTTAGGAATGAGAGATAAAGCAGAGGCAGGTTAGCTATATTATTCTGTGAATTATCTAATATTAACCTACAACACCTATAGTGAAAGAAAAATAGAAGGTTGACTATACTAAAGTCATATTTCTTGAAAATGGATATGTTGAGTAGTTAGAGAACATTGTTGTACTTATTACAGGGGTGTGAACAAGGATCTTTTACAAATATTACTTCAAGAATGCTGTGCCTCATATATTAGACACATAAGTGTGTTTCCATCAATTATTTCTAATTATATGCACTTCTTCCAGTTAAAAAAAGCTGACAATGATATAGTCTTTTAACATACAGTTTTATTGTCTCAGCATTTTTACTCTTCATTTTTACTTTTTCAGTGGGCATTTTCCTTATTTCCAATAATTACTCTTACGTTAACAAGAATAGTGAAGTGAAGTCACTCAGTCGTGTCCAACTCTTTGCAACCCCCTGGACTATAGCCCACTAGGCTCCTCTGTCTATGGGATTCTCCAGGCAAAAATACTGGAGTGGGTTGCCATTTCCTTCTCCAGGGAATCTTCCCAACCCAGGGATCGAACCCAGGTCTCCAGTACTGCAGGCAGATGCTTTAACCTCTGAGCTACCAGGAAGCCCTTAACAAGAATAGACTTCCTAAAAAACAAAGACCCAGTAAAGAAGCTAGATATAATACTTCAGAATTCTTTAGATTACAAAGAACAGACAGTAAGTGTTAAGTATTTACTGGAAGGGTATTAGGGGTTCTCAAGATTGTTCAGAGTCAGGAGAAACCACTTTAGAAAAGGGTCAGGAAAAAGCAACTTCAAAGGCTGTGAACTGGAAAATTCAGCCATCAATATAATTTGGAAGATCTAGATCAGAACAAAGAGACTTATGACCCAGCAATCCCACTGCTGGGCATACACACTGAGGAAACCAGAAGGGAAAGAGACACGTGTACCCCAATGTTCATCGCAGCACTGTTTATAATAGCCAGGACATGGAAACAACCTAGACGTCCATCAGCAGATGAATGGATAAGAAAGCTGTGGTACATATACACAATGGAGTATTTCTCAGCCATTAAAAAGAATACATTTGAATCAGTTCTAATGAGGTGGATGAAACTGGAGCCTATTATACAGAGTGAAGTAAGCCAGAAAGAAAAACACCAATACAGTATATTAACACATATGTATGGAATTTAGAAAGATGGTAACAATAACCCTGTATACGAGACAGCAAAAGAGACACTGATGTATAGAACAGTCTTTTGGACTCTGTGGGAGAGGGAGAGGGTGGGATGATTTGGGAGAATGGCATCGAAACATGTATAATATCATATATAAAACGAGTCACCAGTCCAGGTTCGATGCACGATACTGGATGCTTGGGGCTGGTGCACTGGGACGACCCAGAGGAATGGTATGGGGAGGGAGGAGGGAGGGGGATTCAGGATGGGGAACACGTGTATACCTGTGGCAGATTCATGTTGATATATGGCAAAACCAATACAATATTATAAAGTTAAAAAATAAAATAAAAAATTAAAAAAAAGAACAAAGAGACTTCTATTAATTTATCAACATTTTGTCTTTGAGTCGTTTGCTTGACACAACCCAACTTGAGACATTCAATTGGCTGATCATGGACCAGTGGTTAGTGTCCTGGCTACCAGCAGTGAGCTATAGGAAGATTTCAGCTTCTAAAGAGGGAAGAAGAGCATTGCCTCCAGCCTACTACGGTAGGAAATAGGGGCAGTGACAATCCCTAAAAGAGAAAGGATGGATAACAAAAAGGACTACTTAGAAACTATTAAAAATATTAATACCTTGCAGTGACAGGAAGTTTACTGTAATTTACTGAATGAAGCTAGAAGAGATAGGTAAGGGAACTGTGGAAGATTGTAGAGATCAGAGATTGCTAAGAGATCATAGCATCCTAATTCATAGTCTTGGAGCTAGTGGGAACTGAAATGACATTCACAGTACTAATTTCATTGATTAATCAGTTATTCAGGATGAAATGATTTAAAATTGTCACTAGATTGTTTCAAAACAAGACTTCAGTCCAGTTTTTTGGCATCTCTTTTAAAGTTTATTCACATTTCTCCACAATATCAGACTCACCATGATGGAAAGAACCACACCCAGAGTCTCTCCTCACTCAGACAGTGTTGCTAATGCGTAGTAAGTGGTCTTACTTGTTGAATCTTCAAGAATTCTTTTAAAGACCTGTCTAAAAGAATTGCTGATTGTAATCAATACAATTCTAACGGACTGTTTACAATGGTCAGGTTGACACACAAACCCAAGCATTAATCATGTTGATTAACTGACTATTTAATAACATAATATTCTATTATTGCTTAAAATCAGACTCATGCTTTTCAACAGATATGTTGTAATTACATTTTTTGGGGGTATTAAAAAACGTTATCTCTTTTACAGTCTTTCTTTATTTCTCTATATAGGCATAATCTTCCGGAAATATCTTATTTTGTTTCTAGTGTGTGTAAGCTTGAGGCGAAGAAGTATTCCTTATGTCTGTATATTTGCATTTCTTTCCCTCTCTTTTTCTATACAACATGTAAGCAAATTACCCATTACTCCTTTCTACCTCGACTATAAATTAGAGAAAGATGGTTAGACATTGTTAAGAATTCCATCAAACCCCCCAATGGAAATGGAAAACAGATATTGGACACTTCTGGAAAGCTAGAAAAGTTCCAGCATTGTAAAATAAAGGGACTATTTGTATTGTTTGGTAAAATTTCTCATCTTTGACCTCTTATTTGGCCAAAATTTTAAAACATTAAAAATACATGATGCGGAGAAACCATAGCCTCTCCTACTGTTCTAGAACATGTATATTGCTATAACCAATTCAGAAGGAAAATTACTAAAATTAAAGGTTATTATAAATATGCTTCTCCTTCGACTCAGCAAATCCATTTCAACCAATTTATCCTATAGAAATTCTGACATTAGTGCACAAAGATAAAAAAAATTAAGGAGACTCACTAAGACATTGTTCAGTTTAGTCTCTCAGTCGTGTCCAACACTTTGTGACCCATGGACTACAGCATGCCAGGCATCCCTGTCCATCACCAACTCCTGGAGTTTATCCAAATTCATGTCCATTGGGTTGGTTATGCCATCCAACCAACTCATCTTCTGTCATCCTCTTCTTCTACCACCTTCAATCTTTCCCAGCATCAGGGTCTTTTCAAATGAGTCAGGTCTTTGCATCAGGTGGCCAAAAAATTGGAGTTGTAGCTTCAGCATCAGTCCTTCCAATGGGTATTCAGGACAGATTTCTTTGGGATGGATGGGTTGGATCTCCTTGCAGTCCAAGGGACTCTCAAGAGTCTTCTCCAACACCACAATTCAAAAGCAACAATTCTTCATCACTCAGCCTTCTTTATAGTCCAACTCTCACATCCATACATGACAACTGGAAAAACCGTAGCTTTAACTAGATGGACCTTTGTTGCCAACGTAATGTCTCTGCTTTTTAATATGCTGTCTAGGTTGGTCATAGCTTTTCTTCCAAGGAGTAAGCATCTTTTAATTTTATGGCTGTAATCACCATGTGCAACGATTTTGGAGCCCCCCAAAATAAAGTCTGTCACTATTTCCACTCTTTCCCTATCTGTTTGCCACAAAGTGATGGGACCAGATGCCATGATCTTAGTTTTCTGGATTTTGAGTATTAAGCCAACTTTTTCACTCTCCTCTTCATCAAGAGGCTTTTAGTTCTTCTTCATTCTGTACCATAAGGGTGGTGTCATTTGCATATCTGAAGTTATTGATATTTCTCCCAGCAATCTTGATTTCAGCTTGTGCTTCATCCAGCCCAGCATTTCTCATGATGTGCTCTGCATATAAGCTAAATAAGCAGGGTAACAATGTACAGCCTTGATGTACTCCTTTCCCAATTTGGAACCAGTCTATTGTTCCATTTCCATTTTTAACTGTTGCTTCCTGACCTGTATACATATTTCTCAAGAGGCATATCATGTAGTCTGGTATTCCCATCTCTTTAAGAATTTTCCAGAGTTTGTTGTGGTACACACAGTCAAAGGCTTGGCATAGTCAATAAAGCAAAGGTAGATGTTTTTCTGGAAATCTCTTGCTTTTTTGATGATCCAAAAGATGTTGGCAATTTGATCTCTGGTTCCTCTGCTTTTCTAAAACCAGCTTGAACATCTGGAAGTTAATGATTTGTGTACTGTTGAAGTCTGGCTTGGAGAATTTTGAACTTACTTTACTAGTGTGTGAGATGAGTGCAATTGTGTAGTAGTTTGAGCATTCTTTGGCATTGCCTTTCTTTGGAATTGGAGAGAAAGTTGACCTTTTTCAGTCCTGTGGCCACTGCTGAGTTTTCCAAATTTGCTGGCATATTGAGTGCAGCACTTTCACAGCATCATCTCTTAGGATTTAAAATAGCTCAAGTGGAATCCCATCACCTATACTAGCTTTCTTCATAGTAATGCTTCCTAAGGCCCACTTCATTTCACATTCCAGGATGTCTGGCTCTAGGTCAGTGATCACACCATCATGATTATCTGGGTCATGAAGATCTTTTTTTGTATAGTTCTTCTGTGTATTCTTGTCACCTCTTCTTAATAGCTTTCGCTTCTGTTGGGTCCATACCATTTCTGTCCTTTTTGTGCCCATCTTTGCCTGAAATCTTCCCTTGGTATTTCTAATTTTCTTGAAGAGATCTCTAGACATTCCCATTCTATTGTTTTCTTCTATTTCTTTGCATTGATCCCTGAGGAAGCCTTTCTTATCTCTCCTTGCTATTCTTTGGAAATTTGCATTCAAATGGATATATCTTTCCTTTTCACCTTTGCCTTTTGCTTCTATTCACAGCTATTTGTAAGGCCTTCTGAGACAACCATTTTGCCTTTTTGCATTTCTTTTCCTGGTGGATGGTCTCAATCCCTTCCTCCTGTACAATGTCACAAACCTCCATCCATAGTTCTTCAGGCACTCTGTCTCTCAGATCTAATCCCTTGAATCTATTTGTCACTTCCACTGTATCATCATAAGGGATTTGATTTAGGTCATACCTGAATGGTCTAGTGGTTTTCCCTACTTTCTTCAATTTAAGCCTGAATTTGGCAGTAAGAAGTTCATGATCTGAGCCACAGTCACCTCCCAGTCTTGTTTTTACTGACTGTATAGAACTTCTCCATCTTTGGCTGCAATGTATATAATCAATCTAATTTCGCTATTGACCATCTGGTGATGTTCATATGTAGAATCTACTCTTGTGTTGTTGGAGGAGGGTGTTTGCTATGACCAGTGCATTTGTTTGGCAAAACTCTATTATCCTTTGCCCTATTTCATTCTGTAATCCAAGGCCAATTTGCCTATTACTCCAGGTATTTCTTCACTCCCTACTTTTGCATTCCAGTCCCCTATAATGAAAGGACATCTTTTTTGGTTATTAGTTTTAGATGGTCTTGTAGGTCTTCCTAGAACCATTCAACTTCAGGTTCTTCAGCATTACTGGTTGGTGCATAGACTTGGAATACTATGATATTGAACGGTTTGCCTTGGAAACGAACAGAGTTAATTCTGTCTTTGAGATTGAATCCAGGTACTGCATTTCAGACTCTTTTGTTGACTATGATGGCTATTCCGTTTCTTCTATGGATTTCTTGACCACAGTAGCAGATATAATGGTCATCTGAGTTAAATTCACCCATTCCAGTCCATCTTACTTGGCTGATTCCTAAAATGTCGACGTTCACTCTTGCCTTCTCCTGTTTGACCACTTCAAATCTGCCTTGATTCATGGTCCTAACATTCCAGGTTCCTATGCAATATTACTCTTTACTTCCATCACCAGTCACATCCACAACTGGGTGGTGTTTTTGCTTTGGCTCCTTCTCTTCATTCTTTCTAGAGTTATTTCTCCACTGATCTCTAGTAGCATATTGGGCACCTACCAACCTGGGGAGTTCATCTTTCAGTGTCCTATCTTTTTGCCTTTTCATATTGTTCATGTGGTTCTCAAGGCAAAAATACTGAAGTGGTTTGCCATTCCTTTCTCCAGTGGACCACGTTTTATCAGAACTCTCCAACATTACCTGTCTGTCTTGGGTGGTCCTACACGGCATGGCTCATAGTTTCTTTTTTAGTAATGTTAAAAATGGGAAACAATACAAATGTCCAGGAATAAAGTAATAGGTTAATGAATGTGGTGTATCCTCAAAATAATATGCAGCTTTTAAAAGAAAATGGATATATGTCAATGTACTTATTTGGAAAGATTACCAAAATACATTGTGAAATAAAAACACACCCTGGTAGATGGTAAAGAATCTGTCTGCAATGCAGAAGACCCAGGTTTGATGCCTGAGATGGAAAGATCCCCTGGAGAAGGGAATGATAATCTACTCCAGTATTCTTTTCTGTAGAATTCCATGTACAGAGGAGCCTGGGCATGGGCTCAAAGAGTCAGACATGGCTGAGCAACTAACACACTACTGTACACCAGACTAACACACACACCAGCATATATATAACTAGATAAAATCTATCTCTATTCTGCTTTATTGCCTATGCCAAAGACTTTGACTGTGTGGATCACAATAAACTGTGGAAAAATTCTTAAAGAGATGGGAATACCAGACTACCTGACCTGCCTCTTGAGAAACCTATATGCAGGTCAGGAAGCAACAGAACTGGACATGAAACAACAGACTGGTTCCAAATAGGAAAAGGAGTACGTCAAGTCTGTATATTGTCACCCTGCTTTTTTAACTTATATGCAGAGTACATCACAAGAAACACTGGGCTGGAAGAAACACAAGCTGGAATCAAGATTGCCAGGAGAAATGTCAATAACCTCAGATATGCAGATGACACCACCCTTATGGCAGAAAGTGAAGAGGAACTAAAAGGCCTCTTGATAAAAGTGAAAGAGGAGAGTGAAAAAGTTGGCTTAAAGCTCAACATTCAGAAAACAAAGATCATGGCATCCGGTCCCATCACTTCATGGGAAATAGATGGGGAAACAGTGGAAACAGTGTCAGACTTTATTTTTGGGGGCTCCAAAATCACTGCAGATGGTGACTGCAGCCATGAAATTAAAAGGCACTTACTCCTTGGAAGGAAAGTTATGACCAACCTAGATAGCATATTCAAAAGCAGAGACATTACTTTGTCAACAAAGGTCCATCTAGTCAAGGCTATGGTTTTTCCAGTGGTCATGTATGGATGTGAAAGTTGGACTGTGAAGAAAGCTGAGCACCGAAGAATTGATGCTTTTGAACTGTGGTGTTGGAGAAGACTCTTGAGAGTCCCTTGGACTGCAAGGAGATCCAACCAGTCCTTTCTGAAGGAGATCAGCCCAGGGATTTCTTTGGAAGGAATGATGCTAAAGCTGAAACTCCAGTACTTTGGCCACCTCATGCAAAGAGTTGACTCATTGGAAAAGACACTGATGCTGGGAGGGATTGGGGGCAGGAGGAAAAGGGGACGACTTAAGATGAGATGGCTGGATGACATCACTGACTTGATGGATGTGAGTTTGAGTGAACTCTGGGAGTTGGTGATGGACAGGGAGGCCTGGCATGCTGCGATTATTGGTGTCTCAAAGAGTCAGAGACGACTGAGTGACTGAACTGAACTGAACTGTTTTTAATTTATGGTATTACCCTTATGATCAGAAAAGTTTAAAAACCAAAAAGTCATAGATTATCCCTTTTCCGTTTATAAAGTCACAGATACATGTAAACTAGAAAAATCAGATTACAAGACAATAAGCTTAATGTGTTTCTAATTTTGTTAAATATAGGCTTATTTAGAAAAAAAAAAAAAGATTAGCAAAGTATAATAAAAATTTAACAGTGTTTACTCCTGAAGGGAATATGTGATTTTATGCTTCCTTATATTAAAAAAAAAACAAATTCTCCAATGTACCTGTGTTGCTTTTATAATTGGAAAAAGACATAATAGCACATCAACTTATAAATAGCTTAGCTATTTCTGTTTTATGAAAAGATTTTGATTGTAATTAATTGTAAATCACACCGAAGTTTTAGAGAAAATTTGAGGACCTTGTCACAATATAAAAATATATTTTATCAAATATTTATTTTATTTACAATATACAGAAGACAATTTACATAAAACAAAACAGTCTAAACATCAGATATAAGTTAATGTACATAAATTTAGATCATTGGTATGTTCAAGAAACTTGAAAACCAGACTCAGCAATTTTGCAAAGAAGTTATTCTCATTTTTTATGGCAAAATGGAGGAGTGACAATGCAAACTTAGAATTAGATGGTGAAGTGAATAAAGATTATCTCAGAAAACGAATGTGTACGTATATGCCTGTATCACTTACACATATAGCAGTAACTGTGTGTCAGTATTGTTCTAAGCACATTATAAACATTGAGTTACTTCATTCTTAGAACAATCTTAGAAGTAAGGTATCATTAGAATCCCTATTTTAATAGATGAAGAATCTTAGAGAAATTAATTTCTGAAGGTCAGGATATCTACTCAATACAAAGAAGTTTTAGTCAGAGACTTTGGTAAAACTTGATACCCCAGATTTCCTCATGTGACTATGATGCTTCACAGAATCTTCATTTGGTTCGCTTAAGTGATCCACCAGCTCCTTTTAAGTCCTGTAACACAAGCTGATCTGTAAGATGAGAAACTTTCTAACGTAAGAATTCTGAAGATCCTACCACCCTGAGCTCTAATCCTAATATAACTTCCCTTACTTAACTCAAGTTTCTGTAATATATGGATTATAAAGTTGAGTGAACACTTTAACTACTGTGTCTAATGGTATGCACCCAAGTCAGCCCCACTCAGGGGATAAAGATTCCATCTGATATAGCTCCTTTCAATTGTTTTTTTTTTTTTTTCTCCTGTTAAATTCTGGCACTTCTTTCTTTTCTTCAGTGTTTATTTAGTGCTACATTTTCTCAGCCACACATTTTTAGTTAGAGATTAGCTTGGATAAGTCTTTATAATATTCATTAATAATCTGTTTGTTTCTCATATGCATACATTTTTTAAAATATATGTAGAACATTCGAAGATGAAAAGATAACTTCAAATTAATGATTTTCTAATGATAACACTTCTATGACCATGGGATGTTCTAGTATAAAATGCTTTTCCTGGCACTCCGTAAAAAATGCCACACGAGCAAATCTTGATTATATTCTCAAAGGAATCTCATTTCATAATTTTTAATTCCTAGCAGTTATTACATGAATATATGTCCAAAAAAAGTCTTACAATACAGAGGAAATTTCTAACATTTATTCAGATGCAGGTATATTGAAATGAAGTTGTGAGATTTAGCCTGATTAATTCTTTCTCACCTGCATTTGTATTTACTAACTCTTCCCTCATCCCTAATCTCTGCAAAACACACATATTTTATGAATGGACTAAAAAGTACTTGGTTTGAAACCTACTTCCCTTTCACACAGGCTATGTAGTATTAGGCAAGTTCTTTAACTTCTCTGTGCTTCAGTTCCCAACTATAAAAAAGGAATAATAACCCTCCAAAGGATGCTTGTAAGGATTGAATAACTTAATACAGATAAAATACTTAGAGTACTTTGCACATAAAAGACCTATTGTGTTTAGTCATTGTCATTTTATAAAGATTAAACCAGGTATGTTGTAGTTTAATGCCATCCCATAAAACACTTATTTTTAATGATAGATTTAATCATAAAATCAATACATGTTCATTATTGAAGGCATAAAAATACACAGGGAATAAAAAATTTCCTCTAGTTACATGCATATATGACCTGTATCATGTACAAACATGTAACTGCTATATGTATTTTCTAAGTAAATACAGCTCTAAGGAGATTTGGTCCAACGTTATAAACTGAGCACTGGCATGTACTTCCCCTTATCTTATGTGTTTTTTTTGTCCCCAAATATCTCAAAATAATTGAAAAAATGCATTTATATTTAATAATCTAGAGAAATGTGTGCCAAGAGCTATTATGGTGAATTATTATAAATAGAAATAAAAAGGGTTGAAAACATAGAAGAAAAGCACAGCCCTCTATGCAGTATACACAGAAAACCTATTGAGAATGAGGGACTATAAGCAGAAAAATTAAACTAAGAAATCAACAGATATATAGAAAAAGATGGATCATGAAGTAGAGGAATTACTTTAAATTCTGTATACAGAAGAATATATAGACTATACCTCTAAAGTCCTGATGCTATCTCTAACCAAAGGAGCAGCATTTGATCCTGAGACCTGTATGGACAAAGTGAATTACTTCTCAGGTGGTGAGAGAGAAGCTTTGGTCACAGTCCATGAACAGAAAGCCCTACAAAGGAGAGAAATACTTCTTCCAATATCAAGCCAAGACATGGTCACTTTAGAATCTGAGGGAATCTTAAGTGCTAGTTATGTTCACATCTAAGAATGCTAAAGCAAAGCCTGTAGGTCACATGCCAACACCATCCTTACAAGGAGTCTGTAAGCATCCATCCCATTTATGATGTGGAATGTTGTTCAGTCAGGAAGTCATGTCTGACTCGTTCTCACTCCATGAACTGCAGCATAACAGGCTTCCCTGTCTTTCAGTATCTCCCTGAGTTTGCTCAAACTCATGTCCATTGAGGCAGTGATGCCATCAAAATATCTCACCCACTGTCATTCCTTTCTTCTCCTGCCTTCAATCTTTCCCAGCACCAGGGTCTTTTCTAATGAGTTGGCTCTTCACATCAGGTGGCCAAAGTATTGGAGCTTCAGCATCAGTCCTTCCAATGAATATTCAGAACTGATTTCCTTTAGGATTGATGGGTTTGATCTCCTTGCAGTCCATGGGACTCGCAAGAGTCTTCTCCAACACCACAGTTCAAAAGCACCAATTCTTCGGCGCTCAGCCTTTTTATGGTCCAATTCTCACAACCATACATGACTATTGGAAAAACCATAGCTTTGACTATATGGATCTTGTTGGCAAATAATGTATCTGCTTTTCAATATGCCATCTAGGTTGGTCATAGCTTTTCTTCCAAGGAGCAAGCATCTTTTAATTTCATGGCTGCAGTCACCATCGGCAGTGATTTTAGAGCTTCCAAAAATAAAGTCTGTCACTTTTTCCATTGTTTTGCTATCTATTTGCCATGAAGTGATGAGATTGGATGCCATGATCTTCATTTTTTGAATGTTGAGTTTTAAGCCAGCATTTTCACTCTCATCTTTCACCTTCATCAAGAGGATCTATAGTTCCTCTTTGTTTTCTGCCCTAACGGTGGTGTCATCTTCATATCTGAGGTTATTGACATTTCTCCCAGCAATCTTGATTCCAACTTGTGCTTCATCCAGCCTGGCATTTCTCATAAGGTACTGTGCATATAAGTTAAATAAGCAGGGTGACAATATGCAGCCGTGATGTACTCCTTTCCCAATTTTGAACCAGTCCGTTGTTCCATGTCTGATTCTAATTGTTGCTTCTTGACCTGCATACAGATTTCTCCAGAGGCAGGGTAGATGATCTTGTATTCCCAAATCTTTAATAATTTTCCACAGTTTGTAGTGACCCTCATAGTCAAAGGCTTTAGCATAGTCCATGAAGCAGAAGTAGATGTTTTTTTTTTCTGGAATTCTCTTGCTTTTTCTATTGTTCAACAGATGTTGGAAATTTAATCTCTAGCTCCTCTGCCTTTTTTAAATCCAGGTTGAAAATCTGGAAGTTCTCAGTTGACGTACTATTGAAGCCTAGCTTGGAGAATTTTGACCATTACTTTGCTAGTATGTGAGAAGAGTGCAGTTGTGCTGTAGTTTGAACATTCTTTGGCATTGTTCCTCTTTTGGATTGGAATTAAACCTGACCTTTTCCAGTCCTGTGACTACTGCTGAGTTTTCCAATTTTGCTGGCATATTGAGTACAGCACTTTCACAGCATCATCTTTTAGGATTTGAAATAGCTCAGCTGGAATTCCATCACCTTCACTAGCTTTGTTCATAGTGATGCTTCCTAATGTCCACTTGACTCCAGGATATCTGGCTCTAGGTGAGTGATCACATCATCATGGTTATCTGAGTCATCAATATCTTTTTTGTATAGTTCTTCTATGTATTCTTGCCACCTCTTCTTAATACCTTCTGCTTCTGTTAGGTCCATACTGTTTCTGTCCTTTACTGTAGCCATCTTTGCATGAAATATTCCCTTGGAATTCACTGAAGTGATCTCCAGTCTTTCCCATTCTGTCCTTTTCCTCTATTTCTTTGCATTGATCACTTAGGAAGGTTTTCTCATCTCTCCTTGCTATTCTTTGGAATATTGCATTCAGATGGATATATCTTTCCCTTTCTCCTTTGCTTTTCACTTCTCCTATCTCAGCTATTTGTGAGCCTCCTCAGACAACTATTTTGCCTTTTCACATTTCTTTTTCTTGGGGATGATCTTGATCACTGCCTCCTGCACAGTGTCACAAACCTCCACTCATACTTCTTCAGGCACTCTGTCTATCAGATCTGATCCCTTGAATCTATTCATCACCTCCTCTGTAAAATTGTAAGAGATTTGATTTAGGTCGTATCTGAATGGCCTAGTGGTTTTCACTACTTTCTTCAATTTTAAGTCTGAATTTGGCAATAAGGAGTTCATGATCTGCACCACAGTCAGCTGTTCTTGTTGTTGTGACTGTATTGAACTTCTCCATCTTCAGCTGCAAAGAATATAATCAATCTGATTTTGGTATTGACCATCTGGTGATATCTATGTGTAGTGTCATCACTTGTGTGGTTGGAAGAGGATGTTTGCTATGACCAGTTGTGTTCTCTTGGCAAAACTGTGTCAGCCTTTGCCCTTCTTCATTTTATACTTAAAGGCCAGACTTGCCTGTTTCTCCAGGTATCTCTTGACTTATTACTTTTACTTTTGCATTTCAGTCCCCTATGATGAAAAGGATATCTTTTTTTGGTGTTAGTTCTAGGACGTTTCATATGTCTTCATAAACTCATTCAACTTCAACTTCTTTGGCATTAGTAGTTGGGGCATAGAATTTGATTACCATGATGTTGAATGGTTTGCCTTGGTAACAAATCAAGAACAATCTATCATTTTTGAGATCACAAACTAGTACTGCATTTCAGACTCCTTGGTTGACTATGAAGGCTACTCCATTCCTTCTAAGGGATTCTTGCCCTCAGTAGTAGATATAATGGCCATTTGAATTAAATTCCTCCATTCCTTTTCATTTTGGCTCACTGATTCCTAAAATGTCAGTGTTCACTCTTGCCACCTCCTGTTTGACCACTTCCAGTTCACCTTGATTCATGGAACTAACATTCCAGGTTCCTATGCAATATGGTTCTTTACAGCATCAGACTTTACTTCCACCATTAGACACAACCACAACTGGGCATTGTTTCTGCTTTGGCTCAGCTTCTTACATTCTTTCTATAGTTATTTCTTCACTCTTCCCCAATAGTATATTGGAGACCTACCAACCTGGTGTGCTCATCTTTCAGCATCATATCTTTTGGCCTTTTCATACTGTTCACAGGATTATCAAAGCAAGAATAGTGAAGTGGTTTTTGCCATTCCCTTCTCCAGTGGACCACATTTTGTCAGGCCCTAACTAGCAGGGACATGTCCTTTAACCACTCCATGTAGCTGAATGACATGCCCAGAGTCCTGGTTGTCCCTCTGCTGGCCCTTGTTGAGCATGTAAACCTTCACTGGCTGTCAGGTGTCAGTCAATGTGCAGCTTGGGATGGAGCCAACCTCACTGCTGGAGTGGCTGGGAAAAGGGTACGGGGGAGGTTGAAACTGATGTTGGTGGACACCCAGGAGCACAGGGCACCCTGGTCTCTCTGCTACCATTGGCGGTCCTGGAGCCTATCCACTGCCCAGGAGTAGAAGTGCCCCTCCAGCCTCACTGCTGCTGCTGGCCACCCTGGAGCTGATTCATTTATGGGATAATCCATTTTGGATCACTTTAATAAACTTTAAAGGAAATCAACTTCAAATACCTATGACAACCAGTTGAGTTTATCATTCATAACTGTAAGTATTATTGACTGTTGACTTGAAAAATTACACAACGTGAGTGTTTCAAGTTAAGTTTTATTGGGGGAAAAGTGAGGAGTTCAGCCTGAGAGATAGCACCTTAGATAGCTCTGAGAAACTGCTCCAAAGTGGCAAGGGGAAGATCAGTATACATGTGATTTTGCTAAAGAGGAAGTACATGCAATAAGTACATTATGTTTGCAGAAGGTTTCTGTTTTTCTCCTGAAAATTTCTGCTAGGCATGAGGAATAGTTGTTACCATAATGGATTTTCATGCTTTTCTAGATATGAGGAGATACAAGAATTGGGCTCATAAAATTGGCTCCTGAAAATATCTACCTGAAGACCTGTTGTGCCAGTTCTCCCACCCCAACCACAGAGTGTCTCATTTCTGCTCTCCACCTTATACTCCTTTCAGGAGGTGTTTAAAACCAGCAGCAACTCTAGCAGCACATGATTTAATCCTTGTAGATGACAAGTGCCAATTTGCGGTTGACACAGCTCCCTCGTGATCATAAATTAGATCATGTTTTGGGAGGCATTTTATGATCATTTTGTCCCATTGTGCTAAGAAGGCTTTTTCATAGGTCTGGCAAAGATTTTGATGATAGGCCACTCAATGTGCTATTACTAGACCAGGTTTTATCAACAGCAACCAAAGGGCTCTGGACCACCTGTTTTATTAATCTGTATGTTCCAGAATAAATTTCTTCTTGTTGTATCTTTCCATATCTAGAGTTACACTATTACAACCATTGATCTCATATGAAATTATATATTTTGTAAGAGGTTCAGTCACACATTTGGTAATGTAAGAAACAACAATCTTGTAAAACAGACAAAGTACAAATAGAATTGCTGGCAGTGTTATTAAAGTCATAAGTAAGAATTAAGCTAAGAACTTCCATTATATGCAGCTCAGTATATCCACAGGTTGTTTATTTTAGTCTCTTCTATACCAATCTTTATTTTTCAGGGAAATCATATTAATATATTAGCACTGTTCATAAGGCTCTGAGCCTGATTTCCTAGTGTTGGCTAGGCTGGTTATCCTTAGTATAATTTAATTGTTCCCAAGATAAAGGGGGCTTTAAAGCCTAAATGACCAGAGACTGGTATTAACCACATAAATCTATCCCATAATTGTGGGAGGTTTTATTCATATGCTGAATTTTTGTTCTTGTTGCTCTGAGTACTTTAGAGGAAAATTCACATTTATGGCCTGGGCTAGAGCAGGTATTATTAATTGGCCACATGAGAGGATCCTGTCTAGTAACATCAAGAGTAGCCTGAAGAAGACTGATTTTTCCTTCTTCTAAAGTAAATTTCCTAAAGAACATCCAATTATAGCCTTGGAGTGGAGAAATCCACCAAAGTAATCTAGAAGTACTGGGCATAGGTAATTAGCCAGAAATCCAACAATTGGATTAATTTTTAAAACTAGCATAGGAACATGACCATGATAGACAAACATTGAATTTATATACAAAGCTCCAAAAAGTCAAGAAAACATTATAAATGATCAAATGAGTCAGGTCCAGAATCTTGGGCTACCTGTCTACTTCTAATGGTTGTTGTCATCTCTTCCTAGTGTGAGGTGTAGTTTCTCCTCTGTTTGAGCATTGTTTTAAGGTGATTTTAGGTCAGCAGTCTCTCAAAGACCAGTCGGGTGTAGGGACCTTTAGAAGTAGGAATTAATCCAAGAGTTAGTTTCCCTTCAATTTGACTGTGCCTAAGATAGTTAAGAGTGAGTACCTGATAAAGGTCCATCCATCCAGATTGGAGATAGTCCTTTAAAGTATGTCTTTTCCACTATAAATGATCTCCTGGTTGTAGATCATGGGACATTTGATTTTTACTCAAAGATAGATTACTGAGATAAGCTTCAGAAACAAACTTAGTGTCCTTTAATAATTCAGTTAAACTTTACATTAACATAACAGCAAGGAACTATCTGGAAAGTGAGTCAGTACAGATTTCCATTAACAAAACTTAGATTTAGCATTTATTGAAACATAATCTTTTCTCTCTAAAATTATCCTAATTTCTACCAAATGTATCCAAATTAAGACTAATTTGTTTGTAAAATATGTCTAATCTTTAAAAATTTGGCCTGATAATTTATATAACTGATCATATAGGCTTTTTGCTTTGCTGAAACTTTTAAAAGGAGTCTCAGACTAAACTTTTAAAAGACCTCTCAAGGCTAGGAAAGTCATGCCAAAGACTTATTACAGATTTCACCTTATAGATACAGGTGAATTCCTCCCTCTTAAAATCCCCAAAATACTTGGAGCTTTCTGTACCTTTTAGTGAGTTCCCTTCCTGATTTATCTGATAAAGCTGCAGAGAACTTGAGTTTGCAATCTCTGGAGGGATCAAATAGAAGGAAAAGGTAAATGTTTCAGTTCTGCTTCAGTTCAGTCCAGTCGCTCAGTCGTGTCTGAACCTCTGGGACCCCATGGACTGCAGCATGCCAGGCTTCCCTGTCCATAACCAACTCCCAGAGCTTACTCAAACTCATGTCTATTGCGTCAGTGACGCCATCCAACCATCTCATCCTCTGTTGTCCCCTTCTCTTCCTGCCTTCAGTCTTTCCCAGCATCAGGGTCTTTTCCAACGAGTCAGTTCTTTGCAGTAGGTGGCCAAAGTATTGGAGTTTCAGCTTCAACATCAGTCCTTCCAATGAATATTCAGGACTGATTTCCTTTAGGATGGACTGGTTGGATCTCCTTGCAGTCCAAGAACTCTCAGTTCTGCTTACAAAAATATAATTTACTAAATAATTGTACATCATAATTAGTTTGAGGGAAAGGTTTTCCTTATACCTGGAAAACAGATATAAACCAATAATTTTTCAAATAGAAAACACATTTAAACCAATAATTTTTCAAATTCATAAAGAATTATAACCATATTCAACATTTCACTCAGTTTTATGTAATGCTTTTGCAACAGTTTATGAAGCCATCAGGTTTCTTACTGCTAAGTCTGCTGCTAAGTCACTTCAGTCGTGTCTTTAATTTCTTACCCAGTTCAAAATTATGTTCTGAAAGTCAGAAACATATTTACCCAAAAGTTCTTCTTGTTAATCTTCTTGAAGAAGCATTTTTGCAAGGGCATTAAAATAAAGCTATAGCTGTCTATAATGACAAGCCTTTAAGAAGGCATATTTAAATCTGATTGCAATGCAACTGACAAAGAAACTTGGTTACTGCTGTGTCACACAACACTAAGATAATATCTAGAATTATGACATAACATTTTACCAGGACATGTCAGGTTTTTAGGAATTTTATATAATTTCTAAACTGTCATTACTAAGCATTTACTTTGCAATATACTTGAGAAGATTATTGCTCAGTTGACAATACTTCCCAAGTAAGTTAATATACCAAATTAACCTAATTAATAACTCGTGAGGGATGTTTCAGGGGACTCTTGATGCATCTCAAAGTTAGCTAGAGATCAAATGACCTCATTAAATTTTGATTTAGGAAGTTTTGTCAATAAATATCAAAAAGGTTTAGAACACCCAGTCACATAGGATCATAGGTCACTGTGAAACAATATTCACTTAGCCAAGTAACAATAAAAGATTTCAAAGGCAAATATAAAGCAGATCACTTAAAAGGTAAATAACTTAAAATCTGTTATCAAAGGTGGTTCAACATCTTAAGAAAACTTTTCCACAAACCTTTTAATCACTTTCTATATCCATTATTTTTCATTCAGAAACAGTCACTTGTAAGTCAGATCTACTCCCTTTCCCTTAATAAAATACAATTACATTCCTTATGCCTTCTTTACTGAAAATACACATCCTACTTTCCTTAAGTAACTGTGCATTGTCCTTTATATTAGTATTCTGTAGATTGGTGATCATAAATACCAGTGATAATTTCTAGAAACATTTTCTCATAGAGAACATCTCAGAATGGCACCAAACATGTTAATAGTCCAAAATATCTAGTTTCTCTGTAAGAGGAAGCCAGTGTTCAGTAATTAATCTTTCATTATCTTACTATATTTGGGAGTGACCTAACTCTTCAATAAACTTCCATCACTTAATTTCTCACAGCCCTAAAAATTCAAGTTACCAAAATCCAGAGAGATTACTTTAGATAGACATTCCTAAGCGTAATTATTCTTAATAGAGTTCATCTAGAAGCTCTTATCTCATTTACATTTTCTTTCCTTAAAAGTTTCTTCACATCAAGTTACTTTCTTTGCTGACAAATTAGTAACAGTTATAACAAGGTTTTGTTTAATTTATATTAAATGTTGATGACTCTAAGGCATGCCTATATTAATTAGATCAACAAACTTAAACAATACCAGGTATTACTTTAATATTGAATATTTCTCAGTTTATGTGAACCTGAAGTTAATTCTGTCCTGTATTTTTTGATAATTTATATAAACACTTAATTTCCTTTTATCCAACTATCATAAAGTCTCACTTACAAATTAATTTTTGGTATTGCCATTCAAAGATAAAAAACAAAGATAATACACATGTAAACATACACAGACACAATGAGAAATCTCACAGTTTCATTTTCTAAACTTTCATTTTCTAAATGAATCAGCACAGTATAAAACTTACTAGTTGTAAATAACACTTATAATAAGAAAAACTTTTAAATGCTTTATTCTCTGTTTTTTTTTTTTTTTTCTCAGTTTCAGGTATCAGAGATGGTCTAGATAAGTGAATCTGAGAGCTCTGGTCTCAAGGCACAGGAATAACTTATTCCCTCAGGATCTGAATTTTGAAGATTTTTTTTTTCTTCAAGCTAGTTTTCTCTACTGATTGGAAATTAAGCGGGGGCTCTGGGGAGAAGGCAATGACACCCCACTCCAGTACTCTTGCCTGGAAAATCCCATGGGCGGAGGAGCCTGGTAGTCTGCAGTCCATGGGGTCACAAAGAGTCGGACACGACTGAGCGACTTCACTTTCACTTTTCACTTTCTTGCATTGGAGAAGGAAATGGCAACCCACTCCAGTGTTCTTGCCTGGAGAACCCCAGGGACAGGGGAGCCTGATAGGCTGCCGTCTCTGGGGTCGCACAGAGTCGGATGCAACTGAAGCGACAGCAGCAGCAGCTGGGGGTTGAGGTAAACTTCAACTGGCATTGTGTACTTAACTGGTACAATTGAAAGTTCATAATTTTTGTAGATTCCTCCTTTTTTATTTTTAATGATTGTGAAAATTCAATCAGCCAGTATAACAAGGGTTTTGTATATAAATCTGACCAGCCCGATTGTCTTTTGACTAAAGTAGCATCTTCTATGGAGAAGGCAATGGCACCCCACTCCAGTACTCTTGCCTGGAAAATCCCATGGACGGAGGAGCCTGGAAGGCTGCAGTCCATGGGATCGCTGAGAGTCGGACACGACTGAGAGACTTCACTTTCACTTTTCACTTTCATGCACTGGAGAAGGAAATGGCAACCCACTCCAGTGTTCTTGCCTGGAGAATCCCAGGGACGGGGGAGCCTGGTGGGCTGCCCTCTCTGGGGTCGCACAGAGTCGGACACGACCGAAGCGACTTAGCAGCAGCAGCAGCAGCATCTTCTAAAAAGATGGTGGTGGTTGAGCTGCTAAGTTGGGTTCAACTCTTGCCATCCTGTGGACTGTAGCCTGCCAGGCTCCTCTGTCCATGGGATTCTCCATGCAGGAATACTTGAGTGGGTTGCCATTTCCTTCTCCAGGAGATCTTCCCAACCCAGGAATCAAACCCAGGTCTCCTGAATTGCAGGCAGATGATTTACCAACTGAGCTATGAGGGATGCCCTCTAAAATGAAAGGTTTGGGTTTGGGGGGGGGGGTACTTTTAAGAAATATTCTGGCTTGACACATAAATCATTCTCTAACCACCAAAATGATCCTTTAGTTGACTGGATCATTTTGGTGGTTAGAGAATGATTCATGTGTCAAGCCAGAATATTTCTTAAAAGCTTTTTCAAATCTTTCATAATAGTCCAGAATTGATTCATCTGATCTTTGCTTGCAGTGTTGAATCTTTGGCCTATGTTTTTAGAAAAAGCTCTGGGATAAATTTGAGTAATTTCTGAGCTAATTCCTTGCATTCATTGTAAACCTGTGGATTATGTGATTCAAAATGAATTAAGGGGTGTTTTCATCCTACTTTCTCTATTCATTCCCTTGCTTTGCTTTGAGAAACTGATAGCTGTTCTCGTTGACACAGATCTGAAAACCCAGGCTTGTGGGAGCAGATGGAACTCAAATTCCTTAGCCAAGTCCCAGTGAAGCCTGACTTGGCTGAAAATAGTCCTTAGCCAAGGCTCTAAGTTCTGCTCAGGTCCTGTGTGTAAGCAATAAAGGTGGTTCACTTCTCCCTGTAATAGATTTTTCCTTAAAGGGAACAACTATAATTACTTCTGATTTTTAATCCTTCTGTCCTGGGGAAAGCAGTAGTAAGAGGCAAAGGAGTTGGAAAAGAAAAAAAAGATAGTGTCTGGGCCAGGCAATTCAGATAAAAGAGGATATGTTGGAGGAGCAGAGAGAGTCAGAATCAGAGTGCTAGCAGCCTCTTTTAGTTCTGATATAGCTTCAAGAAGTTACACTATTATTGCCTCATTTAGTTGCTTCTAGATACAAATCAATGTAAGCTTTTCGTTCAGTCTGTTAGATCTTATGGCCGTTTTTTTCTAACTGTGCACACAAAAGTATTAATTTTGGATATCGAAAAACTCCAGTTTGGTAATTTTAGATTGGTGTACTTGATATTCTTAGTATAATTTCCCAAATTAAGTAGGTACTTGCAAGTATGAGTTTTGTACATACATAATCCTGGCTGGGGTGTTATTTTGAGACTGGCTTTCTGTTTGAAAGGCTCTATTTCCTGTTTTAAATTGAATTTGTCAGGGATAAAATTAACTAGTGAAGTTGTGTGGTGGTCCAGTGTGCTGCTTGGGAACTTAACTCCTCTAGGCAACACCCTAGAGTTGTTTTGGATCCCTTACCTATCTCGATTTCTCCCATTGGGTTGGTAGTCTAAGCCCATGTGGATACTTGGAACATTGAATGGCTATATCTTCTCTGTGACACCTGGATGAGAAAGTGTTTTAATTAATGAGTTGGTTTCCCTATGAGGACTCTGCCTCCACCACTCCCATAAATTTCCCAGTTGTCCAAGAAAACCATAACTGGCCAGGAGGAGTCTTGTCCCTTTTCTTTTCTTTTTTTTTTTTTTTTAATTTTATTTTATTTTTAAACTTTACATAACTGTATTAGATTTGCCAAATATCAAAATGAATCCGCCACCCTTTTCTTCAGAGCAAAGCTCTCATATACCTTCACTTTTATCCCAACAAATTCTATTAAGGCAGCTGAACTGAGGAAAAGCATCACATCAGCCTCTTACTTAACCACTCAGCACAGACCAGTCAGTCTCCTACACCTGAGCAAACCCTGATGTCTTTCAGCCAGCCTCCCACCACTCCAGTATCTTTCACCTGGGTGGGTATTCCCCCATATCATTCAACTGAACCCCATCCAATATCTTTCTACTGGATGGATATTCCCAGGTAGCTTTCAACTTCTCCTTTTTCACCCCCTACACCCAATACAATCAACTGGGAGAAGACAAGTTCCTGCTATACACCACAAAATACAACTCAGGATCATCAACTAATATGGAAGATACAAGAATCAGGAAAGACTTACCCAATTCATCTGGACTCTTCAAGGAAGAAGATGGGTGAAGGGGGCTTCTGGTGCCAACACTCTGGTTCCACTTAGAGTTTGGGTGAAGGAGAGAAGTCCATTCTGGGTCCCTTCTTCATGGTCATCATAAAGCTGTCGTCTTAAAAAAAATGCACTATATTAGATTTGAAAGTTGTTTTATTGGGGCAAAAAGAGCACTTCAGCCCTGGAGACAGCACCTCAGATACCTCTTAGAATCTGCTCCAAAAGGCAGGGGGCAAGGTCAGCATATGTGATTTTGGTGAAATGGGAGTATGTGTAGTCAAGCACATATTTTTTTTTTTTCTTTTTGCAGAATGTTTCTGCTAGTCATGACGAGCAGCTGTCACCATGAAGGGTTTTCTAGATATGAGGAGATAAAAGAACTGGGTTCATAAATTCAGCCCTTGAAAATATCTGAAGACTTGTTCTGCCAGTTTTTCCCCAAGCAAAATGTGCCTCATTTCTGCTCTCCCCCCTGAACTCTTTTCAGGGGGTATTGAAAATCAGCAGTTATAGCAGTACATAATTTAACCCTTGTGAATGTAGATGGCAAGTGCCAATTTGTAGCTGACAATTTGATAGAAACAAATCTCTTAGAGAAGGACCAAAATGAGGATATAAAATAACAATATGTGCATCAGGAAATATGTAATAATTAAAATGGGGGAAGGGTGCTATGAAAAGGAAGTGTTTAGAAAGCAAGGAAGTTACTAGAAAATAAAAATTAAAACAAAATCTAAATCATACAGTGAACCTACTTGACAACAGAAATCTTTGTATTGAAAAGGTTTCTTAAGTGTTGTACAAGCTGAATTTAAGTATGTACTTAGACATCTGAAATTTCTAAAATTACTAAAAGCTTTCAAATAAAGAGAAAAGAGAAACAAAGTTTAGACCTCTTATGAAGTAGATAAGGGACAACAGTATCTCAAAATAAGACAAGATCCTATGGCAAAAGCCACAGGCCTGATTAAAGTTTAGTCAAAAGAAAAGGGAAAAATAAAAAAAATTATATCAAGATAGTAATAAAAGCATTTTCTTCTAAATATATCTGAAATAACTGTTTAGGATACATTGAAGCAATGTGAAAATTACATACAAAGAAAGAATGCATGAAATTCAAGAAACAAAGCAGATGTGCAGGTAAAGTACTAAATGATTTTTGCATTTACAACAAAATGATTTCACATTTACAAATAAATGATTATTTCTGCCACAGATGAGGCAAATAAATGTGCCACAAATAAAGCTTACTTTTACCATATAAAGAGTTTCCTAAAAACAACAAAAGATAATTCAATATATGTATTTTTAAATGGTTAATATAGCAATTTACTTGATAAAATGGCAATATATAAATGAATATATATTAAAATTCAATAGTAACGTTTATGCAAACAAAAAGTAATTTCATATTATTCCATTAAAACTGACAAAAAATTTATATATGTCACAGTATCCAATTTTAGTCAATGCGGTGGGAGAAAAAAATTAAGGTTTTCAAAATATCCATTAGTATTCAAAAAACACATATCCTTGAACCCAGGAACTACACTTCTATGTATCTACCTCAAGAAGTATACATGTATGTACCAGGATATTAATTTCTACATTGATTTCAATAACCAAGCATTATATGCCATCTAATCATCTAACAAGTTGAATTTAAGCATTTACCAAGTTAAATTAATGGTTTCATTAATAGAATTGAATAATAAACTTAAGCTAAAGATAGATTTTCATATGCTGAAGTGAAAATAACCTAAAAATGTCATTGAACAAATAAAAACTATTTGAAATTGATTATCCTATGATGTCATGTAAAATGAGAAACAGAGCTATTGTTTTAAATATACCTAGACACCTTCAACTAGGAATTCAAATTAGTTTGCAACAGAAAACATAACATTTGCTTAAGCAAGAGAGGGTATTATTATTCATTATTTTGTCACATAGAATGAAATGCAGAAATAATCATTCACTATTACAGCAATTAACAGCAAGAGTCCAGCTTTTTTAGTTTTTTGTTTTGTTTTCCCTTTTGTGTTTAATAAAACTATTCTGCTTTGGAATCACACTATGACAGAAATGAAATCTCTTAAGTTATTTTTTTATTAATTTATTTTAATTGGAGGCTAATTACAATATTGTAGTGGCTTTCACCATACATCAACATGCGTCAGCCACAGGTGTACACATGTCCCCCATTCTGAACCCCCTTCCCACCTCCCTCCCCATTCCATCCCTCAGGGTCATCCCAGTGCACCGGCCCTGAGCACCCTGTCTCATGTGTCGAACCTGGATTGGCGATCTATTGCACATATGGTAATATACATGTTACAATGCTATTCTCTCAAATCATCCCGCCCTCAGAGCGGGATCTTCTCCCACAGAGTCGATAAGTCTGTTCTTCATCTCTGTGTTTCTTTTGCCATCTTGCATATAGGGTCGTCGTTACCATCTTTCTAAATTCTATATATATGCATTAGTATACCATATTGGTGTTTTTCTTTCTTACTTACTTCACTCTGTATAATAGGCTCCAGTTTCATCCACCTCATTAGAACTGATTCAAATGGATTCCTTTTAATAGCTGAGTAATATTCCATTGTGTATATGTACCACAGCTTTGTTATCCATTCATCTGCCAATGGACATCTAGGTTGCTTCCATGTCCTAGCTATTGTAAACATGCTGCAATGAACGTTGGTGTGCACGTGTCTCTTTCAATTCTGGTTTCCTTGGTGTGTATGCCCAACAGTGGGATTTCTGGGTTGTATCATAGTTCTATTTCCAGTTTTTTAAGGAATCTCCACACTGTTCTCCATAGTGGCTGTGTTCCAATGGATGGCTGTTGTTGCATTTGCAAAACTGGCTGCTACCAGCACCCCTCCTCTTAGCACCTTGACAACTCTAGACAGGAAAAAGGGAAAGAGGAGGGGTAGAGTAGAGTAGAGCATGCCTCCCTGGGTGTGTCCAACTTTAAGAAGTTTCCCAAAGCCCAACAGAAGGACTCCTATTTCATAGACCAGAGGATGTCACACTCCTGCCTGCAAGGAAGTTGTAGGAAGACATTTTTTCCTCTTCTTGAGAGATTGAATAGGAATAGCTAACCTATTCCTACGTGGAGACAATGCCATGTCTCCAGACACTTTTTTTTTCATTGTCACCAAGAACTGTATTGAACAATGTATTCACCATTTTGTTCCACTGTCTTCTGGCTTCTTTTAGGCAGTTTCATAATTTTATCTTCCCAAAACTTACCTTTTTGAGCAAAGAACTGTTCCAGGTGCCTTTTACAGTACTCCAGGGAACTGAATTTTTTTCCATTATGAGAATTTTGTTGATCTATCCATAGGTGTGAGTGGGGTATTAAAGTCTCCCACTATTATTGTGTTATTGTTAATTTCTTCTTTCATAGTTGTTAGCATTTGTCTTACATACTGTGGTGCTCCCGTGTTGGGTGCATATATATTTATAATTGTTATATCTTCTTCTTGGATTGATCCTTTGATCATTATGTAGTGACCATCTTTGTCTCTTTTCACAGCCTTTGTTTTAAAGTCTATTTTATCTGATATGAGTATTGCTACTCCTGCTTTCTTTTGGTCCCTATTCGCATGGAAAATCTTTTTCCAGCCCTTCACTTTCAGTCTGTATGTGTCCCCTGTTTTGAGGTGGGTCTCTTGTAGACAACATATGCAGGGGTCTTGTTTTTGTATCCATTCAGCCAGTCTTTGTCTTTTGGTTGGAGCATTCAACCCATTTACGTTTAAGGTAATTACTGATAAGTATGACCCCGTTGCCATTTACTTTATTGCTTTGGGTTCGAATTTATACACAATTTTTGTGTTTCCTGTCTAGAGAATATCCTTTAGTATTTGTTGGAGAGCTGGTTTGGTGGTGCAGAATTCTCTCAGCTTTTGCTTGTCTGAAAAGCTTTTGATTTCTCCTTCATACTTGAATGAGATCCTTGCTGGGTACAATCATCTGGGCTGTAGGTTATTTTCTTTCATCATTTTAAGTATGTCTTGCCATTCCCTCCTGGCTTGAAGAGTTTCTATTGAAAGATCAGCTGTTATCCTTATGGGAATTCCCTTGTGTGTTATTTGTTGTTTTTCCCTTGCTGCTTTTAATATTTGTTCTTTGTGTTTGATCTTTGTTAATTTGATTAATATGTGTCTTGGGGTGTTTCGCCTTGGGTTTATCCTGTTTGGGACTCTCTGGATTTCTTGGACTTGGGTGATTATTTCCTTCCCCATTTTAGGGAAGTTTTCAACTATTATCTCCTCAAGTATTTTCTCATGGTCTTTCTTTTTGTCTTCTTCTTCTGGGATCCCTTTGATTCGAATGTTATAGCGTTTAATATTGTCCTGGAGGTCTCTGAGATTGTCCTCATTTCTTTTAATTCGTTTTTCTTTTATCCTCTCTGATTCATTTATTTCTACCATTCTATCTTCTAATTCACTAATCCTATCTTCTGCCTCTGTTATTCTACTATTTGTTGCCTCCAGAGTGTTTTTAATTTCACTTATTGCATTATTCATTATATATTGACTCTTTTTTATTTCTTCTAAGTCCTTGTTAAACCTTTCTTGCATCTTCTCAATCCTTGCCTCCAGGCTATTTATCTGTGATTCCATTTTAATTTCAAGATTTTGGATCAATTTCACTATCATTATTCGGAATTCTTTATCAGGTAGATTCCCTATCTCTTCCTCTTTTGTTTGGTTTGGTGGGCATTTATCCTGTTCCTTTATCTGCTGGGTATTCCTCTGTCTCTTCATCTTGTTTAAATTGCTGAGTTTGGGGTGTCCTTTCTGTATTCTGGCAGTTTGTGGAGTTCTCTTTATTGTGGCGTTTCCTCGCTGTGTGTGGGTTTGTACAGGTGGCTTGTCAAGGTTTCCTGGTTAGGGAAGCTTGTGTCGATGTTCTGGTGGATGGAGCTGTATTTCTTCTCTCTGGAGTGTAATGAAATGTCCAGTAATGAGTTATGAGATGTCTATGGTTTTGGGGTGACTTTGGGCAGCCTGTATCTTGAAGCTCAGGGCTGTGTTCCTTTGTTGCTGGAGAATTTGCTTATTATGTCTTTCCCTGGAACTTGTTGGCCCTTGTGTGGTGCTTGGTTTCAGTGTCGGTATGGAGGCGTTTGATGAGCTCCTGTCAATTAATGATCCTTGGAGTCAGGAGTTCCCTGGAGTCAGGGTTTGGACTTAAGCCTCCTACTTCCAGTTATTGGTCTTAATTTTACAGTAGTTTCAAAACTTCTCCTTCTATACAGCACCACTGATAAAACATCTACGTTAAAGATGAAAAGTTTCTCTACTGTGAGGGTCACTCAGAGAGGTTCACAGCGTTACATGGAGAAGAGAAGAGGGAGGAGGGAGTTAGAGGTGACCCAAATGAGATGAGGTGGAATCCATAGTGGAGAGAGTGGGCTAGCCAGTAGTCACTTCCTTATGTGCACTCCACAACTGGACCGCTCAGAGATGTTCACGGAGTTATACAGGGAAGAGAAGAAGGAGGCAGGAGACAGAGGTGGCCAGAAGGATAAAAGGGAGAATGAAAAGGAGGGAGACAGATCCAGCCAGTAATCAGTTCCTTAAGTGTTCTCCACCGTCTGGAACACACAGAAATTCACAGAGTTGGGTAGAGTAGAGAGGGGTTATGGAGGAGATACAGGCAACCTGGTGGAGAAAACGGAGAGTCCAAAGGGAGAGAGAGCAGTCAAGCCAGTAATCTCTCTCCCTAGTGAAAAATGGGTCCTGAAGATTGGGTTCTTAAAGGTACAAAATTGGTTCAAATGCATAAAAACAAAAATTAGAAATCTAGAGTAGAGTTTGGAATTTCAAAAATGCGATGATAATGAAAAGAAGAAGGAAAAGAAAGAGAGAAAAAATGAACAAAGAAAAACAAACAAGGTCGTGAAAGTAATAAAGAAACTACAGGTACAAAATTGATAACTAATACCAAAAAGCAAAAATTAAAAATCTAGAGTAGAGTTTGGTATTTCAAAAATACAACGGTAAAAAAAAAAAAGAAGAAGAAGAAAAATAAAGAGAGAAAACAAACAAACCAACAAAAACAATGTCGCAAAAATTATAAAGAAAATACAGGTACAAAATTGATATCAAATACCAAAAAGCATAAATTAAAAATCTTGAGTAGAGTTTGGAATTGCAGATATACGATGTTATATAAAAGAAGAAGAGAAAGAAACAGAGGAAAAAAAAAGTCACAGAAATTATGAAAAAAACTATAGGTACAAAATTGATAACATATATCAAAAGGCTAAAATTAAAAATCTAGAGTAGAGTTTGGAATTTCAAAAATACAATGTTAAAGAAAAGAAGAAAAAGAAAAAAGAAAAAAAAAAAACCACAGTCAAAAAATTATAAAATATATATATGAAGTTTGCTGAAGAAGAAAAAAAAAATTATTATGAGAATTTTGTAAAGGCCAAAATAAATGGAATTCTGAAGGTACAATATCTAGTGAATATGGCAGATGAATCAGAACTTCCCAGCCAAGCTGTAACAGTTTTTGCCTGCCCATCAAACACATGGTTTTGTAGTATCTTGATGGAAGATTATGCATTTTCTGTTGACTTATTCCTGATGCTTTTCGAGTGTTACTTTCAGTTGGCATAATTGGAAGCAGTGCTTGTTGGAATTAATCTTTTGGATTTCCAGAAGGAGATCATAATAGAGAACTCCCTTTCAATCCCATCATATATACACCACCACCTTCTTTGGATGAAGACCAGACTTTGGTGTAGTTGGTGGTGGTTCATTTCACTTGCTTCACAGTTTTATCCATTCCACATTACTGTACAATATCCACTTTTCATTGTCCATCACAATTTGTTTTAGAAACAGAATGCTTTCATTACATTTCAGTAGAGAATCACACACAGAAACACAGTTAAGAAGGTTTCTTTCACTTAACTTATGTGGAAGCCAAATATTACAACAATTAACATAACCAAGCTGGTGCAAATGACTTTTAATACTCAATTTAGATATTTTGAGTATGTTGGCTATCTCCTCTGTAGTATGATGTTAATTGTTCTCAGTGTCTGAATTTGATTGCTCTCAACCACAATTGGTCTCCCTGACCATGGAGAATCATCCAGTGAGAAAATCTCCAGGACAAAACTTCACAGAGCACTTTTGACACATTCGATCAGTGACAGTAGCTTTTCCATACCCCACACCAATCTTTCTTCGTATTTTAGCTGCATTTTTACTTTTCTTAAAATAATAAAGCATAATATGCTAAAAATGTTGATTTTTTTCTCATCTTCATATTAAAATGGCTATATAAAAATTGAACAATTTTGCTGTTTTTTAAAACGCACTCTTATATGACAGCTGTCACAATACAATCTAAAAGTTGTTTCAAATGAAGTTAAAAAGAGCTAAGCACTATTAGAGCCATCTTATGAGAAAGCCCAAAAAGCCTTTTGGCCAATCCAATATATATGAAAGAAAAAAAGTAGAAAATAAAGGTCTGGGTGGTGCTAACAAACAACATCAGTTGCTTCTGGAAAAACATTGAGTTGTTGGAGTTAGGGGTCAGAAAGAGGATGGGAAATGTCAAGATATCAAGAAAAAGTACTTTAACTTTTTACTCTATATCTTTGAAAAACTTTGAAACAGATTTTTGTTTTGCTTACATAAAATGAAAATAGTTATTCATATTGTGAGAAAATTTGAAGGCTGTAGAAAAATCTAGAGGCAATTAAAATCCCACAAAATCCACTGCATCTCTACACACTCTTTTATGTATAATTTTAACATTCATCATAGGTCTGTGTGCATACTTGTAATGTGCACATTCGCTTTCATTCATAACCACTGCATAGCCTTTTGAAAGAACATAATATATTTGGACTTAAAAATATTCACAACCTAAAAATTGAGGGTTATGTACTATTTGGCTAGAATTTTTAGGACTTTGAGCCTGGGAGGCAGCATCTGAAGTAACCTTGAGACAGCTACTCTGAGGAGCAGAGTGGGTGAGGCAGGTTATGTAGAAGTTTTGCAACAAAGGGAAGGTAGTCTGAATGTCAAAAGATGATTGTTAATTAAAGGAAAGCCAGTTATCTCCAGAAATTTGATGCTTTTCTATGTATGGGAATATGCAACAGTCTGGGCTCATGAAATTATTCCTTGATATGCATCTCAGGTATGTGGGGCCAGTATTCCATATTTTCACATCCTGCATTTCCTCAGGCCTCTACATAGGGCGTGGCTGCATTCTGATGGCTGCTAGATGGCAGGTAGTCTTTTCTTTCCTGAGTTTCCTCAGGACTCACTGGCTGCAATCCCTGATGACTCTGACATCGTTATTTACTTATATGCAGGAAATATTCCATTTTTCATATATCAAGGCAAGTAATCTTGATGCCAGGTAATCTTTCCCAATTAAAAAAAAAGCCTCTATATTCAATGATTTTTAAAGATTTTCAAGTTCCCTGAAATAAGTCATTATGTTACTCTAAGCAATTTGATTTGCTGGGAGGGATAGATGATACTCATCTGTTTGGTAATTCCATATATAATGCCTCGACTGTGTAAACAGGTAATTTGTAGTCAATAGTTTAATAACTTGGGACTACAATAAATAATTTAAAAGCTAAATCTCATGATATTAGAATATAAGACACTCATTATTTAAAAAATGTTTTAAAGTTTAACTTTAAACTTTAAACATGTGTATACCCGTGGCGGATGCATGTTGATGTATGGCAAAACCAATACAATATTGTACAGTAAAAAAATTTTTTTAAAAGTTTAATTTTATATCAGCTGAAAGGAATAAATGGAAGAAATTTTAATTTATATTGTCATGGACAGTTGTGATCACTTTAGTGTAATTTGTTAAAACCAACATTGGGGTATTTTTCTCCACCCTGGTCTACTCATTGGGCCAGTATATAGGACTGAAGGTGTGATGGTTAAAATATAGCAAGGTATTACAAAGTCAGTGCAGACCATTTTCTTTATTCTCTCCTATCTTTGTTCTCTCAAAACTATCTACTAAAATTTATTTTGTTGACTTAAAAAATGCACAATATGAGAGTTGCCAGTTAAGTTTTATTTGGGGCAAAATGAGAACTGAAGCTTGGGTGACTGCAGATAGCTCTGAGAAACCACTCCAGAGAGGTAGGGGGGACTGTCGGTATATATGTGATTTTGGTGAAGGGGGAGTACATGCAATTAAGTGCATGCAATTTGCAGAAGGCTTCTGTTAGTGTCTTGAAGGTTTCTGCTAGTCATGAGGAGCAGTGGTCACCATGAAGGATTCGATTGGTTTTCTAAATATGAGATACAAGAATTAGGCTTATAAAATTGGCTCCTTAAAATAACTATCTGAGACCTGTTCTGCCAGCTCTCCTACCCTAAGCACAGACTGCCTCACTTCTGCTCTCCATCCTGAACTGCTTTCAGGGGGTGTTGAAAATTAGCAGTAATTTAGCAGCGTATGATTTAATGCTTTTAGAGGTAGATGGCAAGTGCCAATTTGTAGTCGACAATTTCTAAATGTTTCTTTTTCTCTTAAGCTAGCCAGTTGTTTAGACTTCTAAAAACTTCATTTAAATAAGAGATGTGAGAGTAGAACTGGAAAGGTGTACTAAAACTATCAAATTTCCATCTATCATTCTACCTATTCCACCCCACCTAAGCCTCAGTAAGTAACAAATGGAGTATTAGAGCTCAGCACAAGATTTGTCTTTCTACTATTAACCTAAGAGATGAGGGTGAGCTTAAAGCCAAGAGAATTTGAAGAGACCACATAATGTGTGCAATTTTTCTTCTGGCCATGTGTAGAGGTATGAACCCTCTAGGATTTGGTTAATAAGGAATAGGTATAAATAATAACTGTGTGATCAGTTCTTGGCAGAATGAGACAGTAGGCACTTGATACACCTTAGATTAATATGTTCATTAGCTTAAGTTTCATTATAGATGTTAGCTTTTTGATTCTTGAGATCAGAGATATATGTATATGTGTCTGGGTCTGTGATATGTTTATACAGGAGGGACATAGGAACCTAAGCCATTTCTTCCTACTGTGGTCAAACAAACAACCCACCAAAACCTACTGATTCAATAGAATTGGAAAATATTTACCACATATTTACCTACTAATAAAAATTTTGCCTATATTTGCATAGAATTCTCCTAAACTTAACAACAAATATTTTCATTCACATGACTGCATTTAATTGATATACACAGAAATAGTAAAGATTCTGATAGATTGTCACTATTGTTTTCATTCTGGACTTTAATAATAATGGAATCATTATAGTTCCATGAGATGGAATCATTATAGTTCCATGAGATAGAATATTCCTGCAAAGATATTTGCAAGTGTTTTTATTAGGGGAAATTTTAACTGCCATAGAAATATAAAGTATAAAATTCTTGATAAGAAATAAGAATATATATTTTAACAAAGTATTGATAAATTAGGTTGTTGTCAGTGTTCAATATCTTGAAGAGGCATGTGGGAGGTAAAAACATATTATCTTTTTCTTTATCTGATTATTGTCTCATTTGTGATTTTTAAAATTTACCCAGTAACTTAATGAACCAGAAAAACATTACCAAAAGTGAATTCATTTTTTATCTTTTAAACCTGGATGATGTCTTCAATATGTATTGTAAATATTGAGTTAATGGTTTTTATCTCACAGGTGAGAAAATGACATACTTTGACAATACTGTATTTTTAACATGAGTTCAGTTACATCAATATTATTATAATTAATGATTACATCATGCTTTAGAAGGGAAGTACAGAGAAGGTTGGTATTAACATGCACAGCACACCATTGTGATATCAATACTCATTTTACTGTTCAGATTTTTTTTAAGCTAATAGCTGTCAAAAATACCCATTATAGGCTAGTCTATAATTTGTAGAAGTCAAGTAATACATTTTTTCTGAAGGTATAATGGATGCTCCATGGAGCAATTATTTTAGAAAGACAACTTCATCTCAGCTGTCTCATGCCAGCAGAACTATTTAAGAGCCTGAGATGCATAATTCAACATGGAAGGGCTGTCAGAGTTGAGAATACCTTTAAATTATAAAAACTTAGCACCACAAGTCAGTTATAATTATAATGAAAATGTAGTTTTCTGTCATTTTATCATGGCAAACATCTCTCAAGAAGCAATTTTGCATGTTAAAATATTTTGGCAAAGTGACTTTTGATTCCAAAGGGATACAGATTATCTAGCTTTATACCTGAATATTTTTCTTACAAATTGTTTAACAGGCTGTACTGCTAAGATGGCAAACATAAGAGTATTATTAAAATCCCACTGGAAAATCTCAGGGAAACCATAGGCTATAGTAACTCACTCAGGCAGGTTTGGTTATGCACAAAAAATATATTATTTTAATAGCAATATATGACAGGCAGTTCCTCATCTGACATCCAATTATTTTACTTGGCAAATATCTGAATATAAAAATGGCTGTCATTTAGATAGTCTTCTTTCCTAACAAATATTTTCATGATTAAAAATTAAATTGAAAGAGTAATAGTTCAAGATCTTCCTGGATTCTTAGATTCATTGCCTTTGATGATGTACCTAGCACTCTCTCTTGAGAAGGCAATGGCAACCCACTCCAGTACTCTTGCCTGGAAAATCCCATGGACAGAGGAGCCTGGTAGGCTGTAGTTCATGGGGTCGCTAAGAGTCAGACACGACTGAGCAACTCCACTTTCACTTTTCACTTTCATGCATTAGAGAAGGAAATGGCAACCCATTCCAGTGTTCTTGCCTGGAGAATCCCAGGGACGGTGGAGCCTGGTGGGCTGCTGTCTTATGGGGTCGCACAGAGTCGGACACGACTGAAGCGACTTAGCAGTAGTAGCAATAGCAGCAGCACTCTCTCTCTCCAGATGGTAGCTCTTGAATTCATTTTGTTATTAAAAAAACTTATATTATTGTGGGAGATTAAAAGAAAGTGTATATAAGTATTTTGTTGTTTAGTTGCTAAGTCGTTTCCAACTTTTTAGTGACCCCATGGACAGTAGTCTGACAGTCTCCTCTGTACATGGGATCTCCCAGGCAATAATACTGAAGTGGGTTGCCATTTCTCCAGGGGATCTTCCCAGACCAGGAATCAAACCCACATCTACTGCATTGGTAGGCAGATTCTTTACCAATGAGCCACCTGGGATGCTATCTATCTATCTATCTATCTATCTATAGGACTGAACAACAACTATGTTGTTGTTCAATAGTCCAGTCGTGTCTAACTCCTTGAGACCCCATGAACTGCAGCATGCCAAACCTCCCTGTCCCTCACAATCTCCTGGAGTTTTCCCAAGTTCATGTTCATTACCATCCAGCCATCTCATTCTCTGACACCCTCTTCTCCTTCTTCCCTCCATCTTTTACATATAATATATATATATATTTAAATTATATGTCTATATATTTAAAAAATAAGCTACAGATTAACATAATAGCATAATCAAACTACAAGTCTGTCAATTCCAAGAAATAAAATATTCACATGAACTCAGAATTCACAGTTGTATTCTATTATTTTGAGCCAGAGTTATACTAAGCACTGAATTTTGCAAATTGCCAATACAAATTGTTCTCTAGGACAATGAGCATATTAAATTTTTATTATCATTCTTCTCATATTGATATATATGCTGCTGAAGCAAGTACAATCATTCTTCTTGTATTGGCATGATGGTAAATATATTTTCCAAATATATAGTTTTAATAAACTTTGCTTGATTCATTTACAAAAATGAGTAGACTGATAAATTAATTTTCTACTGTATGCATCACCTTTTCCATTTTATGCTTTAAACTAAAATGAAGAAAATTGTACATTATCATTGAAAATGTTAAATTGTCTTAAAAAAAAAAAATACTGGAGTAAAGTCCATGGGCGTCCCTGATGCTTCAGTTGGTAAAGAATCCACCTGCAATGGAAAAGACCTGGGTTCAATCCCTGGGTTGGGAAGATCCCCTGGAGGAGGGCATAGCAACCCACTCTAGTATTCTTCCCTGGAGAATCCCAATGGACAAGGAGCCTGGTGGAATACAGTCCATGGGGTCACAGAGTGAGACACGACTGAGCAACTAAGCACACATAGTTGATTTACAGTTTACAGTGTTTTGGGTGTACAGGAAAGTGAATCACTTCTACACATACATATATTCAGTCTTTTTTGGATTCTCTTCCCTTATAGGCCATTACAGAGTATTGAGTAGATTTCCCTCTGCTATACAGTAGGTCTTTATTCCTTCTGTATTTTATACCTAGTAGTGTGTATATGTTAATCCCAATCTCCAAATTTATCCCTCTCCCTCTTTCCCCCTGGTAACCATATATTTAAATTGTCCATTTTTAATAAAACCAAGTCAAAGACAGTTATTTCCAATTAAAATGGATTGAGGAAAATGGATAAAACTCAAACTTTATTGTATTTTTAATTCCACAATTATTCCTTGAGTGCATAATATGTCTGAGCTGTTCTTCTAGCCACTGCAGATCTAATAGTAAAAACTAGACAGAAAAATTCTTTTTATCATATGGTTTACATTACTCATCTAAAAGAAAAAGAGAAAATCCAGTTAGCTTTTCTAAACACAAGTCAGAGATAATTGATATATTTAATGTATGTAGCTTATGTTATTTTAGCATAATGCTTTTCTACTTTCAGAAATGAAGGCATAATTCAGTGGAACAAAAGAGTCTTATTAATGTTCTTATTTTAAGAGTTTTAACAAAATAGTTACCCTAACACATATAAAACCCTTGAAAGTAAGGGCAAAATGATCTACTGAAAGAAGTGGGGGACAAGAAAGAAAGAGAGAAATATGTATTGTATACTCTTACTAGTTGCTTTAACTTTTATTATATCCTTTAAACCACACATATCATTGAGGATTGTAATCTCCATGTTTTTAGTTAAAAACTGAGAAGCATAGGGTTAAGCAACATTCTCAAAAGTTTGTAATAAAAGATAATTACATCAGGTATTTCTAACTCTCCAATTTCTATCAAATTATTTTTAGAAAGTTTTCACAGATAAAGCAAAGTGAAATGATATTTAAAGATACATTAGTTCATTCCCCTGCCTCTAGAGAGAATCTACCATTCCTAAGGAAAATGAGTGCTCCAGAACACTTTATAAACAATTTCAATATTATTTTTGGTCACATCTGGAATATGTCCTTTTCTATTTTTTGTTGAATTTTTGCTTACACAAACACACCCCTTGAAAAACGTATCATCAAGGACTTAAGTTAATTTTGGAACGCCAGTCTTTTCCCCTCATCCTCTACTTTGTGTCTTGTAAGTCAAGATAATATATACTTGCAATTAGTAACAAATTTTTCCATATTAAGATATTGAAAAAGGCATAAATAGTACATTCTTCTTTTCCTGAATGATATAGTCTTATAGATATTGTAATGCATTGATTTCTTATCATTACCAGAATTAAATGTATTTTGATGAAAAATTGAACATGGTAACTATTATATTATTGTATCATAGAGGCAGTCATTATCTAGAAAATAAGAAAAAAGGAATCTCAGTAATGTGCTACACATATGATTGCTTCTAGTACAATGCTTAAATTAATTCTGAGCAAATTCCTAATTTTATTTTAGTTCAACCAGATCACAAGTCATAGAGAAGTAGAATATAAAACTTAACCAAGATTTTATTTGATTCATTTTGACTGAATCTGAACTGCTATAATGCATGAAATTTCTGAAAATCTCAACTGCTTTAAAAGGAAATTTAATAATTTATCTTTGATCATTGTGAATAAATCAATGCATTTCAGAACTGACATAGTAATATTCAAAGTTCTACTTATATAATAGTGGGGTGAAAATAATTTAAAAAGAATAGGGAGAAAGAGAGGAGTGGAAAAGAAGAAAATGGAGATAGGGTAACAGAAAGAGAAATAGATAAAAACAAAGTAAAAAGTTAAAGGAATTTAGAGAGGGGCACATACGAGGCGAGAAAAGGAGAATATGTGTGTGTTCAGCAAATTGGAAAACTAAATAGGCAAAGTTCTCGATTTAATTTTTAGATTTACCTTTGTGTTCTTCTCTAATATAACAGTTCAAATGGAGACTTAAAATTAATGCTATAAATACAGCCTTTTAATACAGTGTTACATTGTGCAGATTATCACATTAGGTCCTTCTAATGAGTCAACAAAATTTTTCCATTGCCCTCTAATACTCTAAAATTAAGAAATTTAATAATAATTAATAATAAATATATGCATTTTAATGGAGAAAGAGTTAGTTGTACAACTTTTATGATGCCAGCTTTGCATTTAGCTTAAACTGTGAGGCAGCAATGTTTGTGGTATGAGATCTTGGTAATAGTATTTCTCCTTTAGAGAATGGAGAGACATTTTGAAGTTGACTCATAGTCACATTAACTACAGGGACAGAGCTTTTGGTCCAGGCATAAGATTCGGCATCACGTTGATAATGTGATTTTTCTCTCTCCTCCTTTCTCTCTCCAACTCTAACTCTGCCTTTCTATCTCTGCCACTCTGGATCTGTCTCTCCCATTCTTTCAGACTTTAAAATTACTAAAATAAAATCTAACCATTAAATTCAATAGAATTAAGTATTTGCATTTACTATTCTGTGTCTGAAACTATTAAGTGTAGCCATAAATAATTTTTTATCCTGCTTCACTTGTGAAATTTGTTTTAATGCTGTAAGTACGTAGCTAAATTAACCTTAAAATGTGTTTTGCCACAGTTATTTAGTATTGTGGATGCTATATATTGTAGGATTTAAAATGCCAAATGATAAAAATAATAGACATATTATTGATAAGAAAGTAATATTTAATCACAGAAAACTCAAAAATGTTAAAAACTAGCTGATTAGTAGTACCTTGTTTTGGATGACCTACATGTTAATTATCATAAAGCATTGCCCTCCTATGACCTTATCATTGTACTCTGATATAGTTTTCTATTAATGTACATACCTGCAAAGTTTATTTTTTCCCAAGAATAATTTTTGAATTTTATGAATCTCCAAAATAACACAGTCAAGAATAAAATTTGGAAAACATACAGAAGTATCTCTAAGTCATTTGATACCCCACTAATCTCCCAAATGTAATAATATAGTTCTCTAATTGAGTTTTCTATGCAAATGTCATGTGTGGAGATGGACTTATGCATCTATTTCTTATATAGCTAAGAGTTTTTTTTTTTAACTAGAATTCTGAACTGCATAGATAAAAACCATGAAAATAATACTTGTTCAATAGCCACATTTGAATGAATGGAAAGAAGCAGAAATGGTGTTTTATTGTTAAATGGAAAACATTGAGAAGAATTAATACTCAAACCAAGTTTAAAGTATAGTCAACAAATAGGGCATAATGTGGATGGTAACAGATACAAACCTTGGATTCTTAGTTTACTGTTTTGTTGTTGGTGGTGGTGGTGTTTGATATAAAGATATCATTTTGTAAATGAAGCAGATGTGGCAAATGTTCTTTGTTGTTCTTCACGTTCATTATATCCCAGAATTTTCCCAGGCTCAGTATGATGTTTAGAACTTTCTCCCTTCCCATAGTCCCCTTTCTTTGCTTCTCCCCATTTAAATATACTTCATTAGTCCACATAACTTTTTAATATTAACTGTAACAAAGGCTACAGATATATGACTCCTTTGTAGCCTGAGGGCTGGTAAAACAGTTATGTGGGCTGAGTTGAGGGAGCAGACCCATCGAAAGAGAACTGTATGCCAAGCTAATGTTCTAAAATCAGTAGTTTTAACCTGAGTTTCATTTTATTAGACTGATTTAAAGCCAGATCCCATCTCAGCCAGCTCCAGTCTTTCCCTTTCTTTCCCTTTTCAGAGAGCCTTTATGATCTAAAAAACGTCTTGGTCCAACATTCGTGAATTCTATTAGTGAAGGCATTCTTGCACTTATGTCAAGTTATACTGCATATAAATGGAGGATAAAAGGATTACCAGATTATAAATCAAATGAGAGTTTCTGGCAATATAAATCTCAGCTATGTCAGACTCATGTGTTAATGGAATTGCAGAATTCCATTGGCCAGTAAGAATTTAAACTTTGTGTTAGAGACCTTGCTAAGTTTTCACAGGAATGCCTCGGTAAAGCACTAAAAGGTAAAATGGGAGGTTTGCAAGCAAATTTGTATCAAGTCTTAAAACTGTTTTTTAAGACAGTGCCAAAAATATTATTGGCATTTGAAAATGTATTATACATCCATATTATACAATTCTAAGACTTGGTCCTTATCAGCACTTAAATCACTCAAATAAATGCAGCCAAACTGTGTTAAATGCAAAATAGATAATATATTTAACTTTGAGATAAATGATGTGATTTGACCAATGGATTAGAACCCAATAAGATAGTGTCTGGGTCAGTGAAATGACAAAACTACTTATATTCAACCTAATCAATCAATTCAGTCAAATAACTCTGGTGAAATGTGTGTTTATGATTATGCATTTTTTATAAACTCAAAAGTGAAAAATCAGCTAGTTGGAATTAACATGGGTTAAACAATTGTGTTTGGTTACATAGTAATTAGCTTTATCTGTGTGTGTGTGTATGTATATATAATATGACATGCATGGGAATATTAACTTGGCTCATTAAAAGTATTATTTAATATGTGGTGGTTATATATGGGAATGGAATTTTAGGTAATGAAAGCATTCTTTTACATGGTAACTTTAAAACATCAACATAGTTTAGATGTATTCTGTATGCTGAGTTTGATTCCTTCATGAGACTAATATTTGAGCATCAAGAAATGAACATAGAAATGTATCAAGTGTGGAGTTATAAAGCATTATAAGATATCAGGTCTGCCTATGAAAAGGGAGGGGCAGATGACTGAGATTGCCTTCAATAGACATTGAAGGAATTATTCTTTCCGTGTAAGCAGTGATGGTCAGAAACAATGTTTCTTCTACTCAACTTTTTCATCTGGATTTCCTCTATGGCTAAGCATGTGACAGACTTTTGTTGATTAGCAAGAGGTTAGTCCATATTTTTTTTGTTTTGTCTTAAAATATTTCTGCTTTTATTTTCCCTCTGATTCTTGATGCTAGACAGAATGGAGAGGTCCCATATCATATGTCTGGCCAACATGTACAATATAGACCGGATCTTTTAGTGCTTAAGAATGGTATCACTGTTGTCAAAAATTCATTTATCTCAGAATCTTTGCTGACTCTTTGCCTCACAATATTCTGTAATTTTTTTTAAGCTTGTTTTAAAATCTGGGCAGAAAGCATTCATTACTTCAGGTCCTACAATGAGTTGTGGATGTGAAATGCTTTCAAAGAAGGGACTCCCTCTGACTTAGTGTTCTTCTACCTCATCTTAAGTCCCAGAAGGCCAGTGCTCCAAAAGTGGATGTTTCAAAATGTTTTCTGTAAACACAATGAATGAATAAATATAGATTATATTTTAGCAGACTTTAAATGCAACTTTTGGTATGGACTTTCAAGAGTACACCAGACATTGAAATTGGGGAAAATATTGTAAGCCAAGGAAAAAAGACTAAGCAACAGCATAGTATGGTGGTAGGTACCAAATTATGGACGACTGTAGTATGTGAAGGAACCATCATGTGGATGGAACAGAAAGGGATATGTTACAGTTTGTAGTTTACCGAGCTGAATCTGGAAATGATATAAAATGGACAACTGAGGAACTTGACTCAGAAAGAACAATCTGGCAGTTATTGCAAGAATTACTAAAAAAAAAAAAAAAGCCTGACAGTTGAAGTGCAGATGCAAAGCAGATTTTGAAATTAAGAGGAACAGAGAGTGATGCTTTCACTGTTGTTTTATACTGTTATTTGTCTGTTGGTGTGAGAATGCACCTGACATAGATTTTTGAGGAACAGCAGAAGATAAATCTGGAGTGCAAAATCTGTGTGATATCTGAGACTTTCAAAGCTCTAGAGAGAGATAGTCAGGCTTTTGCTTCTGATTTAGATAGAAACTTGGAGGGAGCTTTGAAACACATTGAAATGGAGGGCGAACTGGGGTTTAGGAAGATGACTCTGTGGGTAGGTTATGTGTAACAGAGTGAAACTGAGTAGGACCCTGTGGAGCCTTCCTGGGGGCAGAAACCCAGTGTCCGCCTTGTTTGTTTAAAAATAAAAACAAAAAGCAAAAACTTTGGCCTCCTAGGCCTTCCCTGAGTTCCAAAGAGCAAATTTAATCAGAAAAGTAAGGAAAGTGAAGAAACAAAAACAGTCAAGCGGCATATAAATAGTTGTTTAGTCATAAACCCAAAGAGCCTTTTGTTCCTCCTCAAGGGCTATAGATAATATTCTGAGCCTTATCCTTGAGTTGTTTTACAGATACTAGAACCTCACCAGATGGAAGAAAACAACTACATGCTAATCACAAGCACAGCACTAAACCCCAGACTAGTTGGAATTAGAAAATAGATGATGATGTATCACTCTGTTACCTCCCACCAACCAATCAGAAGAACATCTATGAGCTGATCAGGTATCTTGTCTTAAATATCCTTTCCTGGAAGCCATCAGGGAATTCAAGTCTTTTAAGCATGCGCTATTGTTCTCTTTACTTGGCCTCATGTTGTGCACTTTGAGAAAAATGCTGTACTTTCCTTCATCACAACCCAGTATCAGTAGATTGACTTTGTTCTGAGTCCCCTGAGTAGATTCAAGTTTGGTTCGGTAACAAGAGCTGAAAAATGGAGTAAGGGATGGCAAAGGCAGTCCTGATCCTAAAAAACAAAGGGCAAGATTACAAATGGAAGTAAAATTTTTAAAAAATTATAATAGTTCTAATAATAAATATCAGAAATTGATTTTATGTATGCCAAGCACTCTGCTGAGTGTTACTACTCATGCTGATTATATAATTTCTTTTTTCTTATAGTCCTCTGAGGTAGGTACTTTGTCCCATTTTATTAGCTATAAAACTAAAATAGAAAATGAGTATCTTGCCTAGGATCACAATACCAGCAACAGAGACCTGACTAGTCTGTCCTTTCATTTGTTAGTTTTTCAAAATCACCACACTACTATTCCTACTTTAAAAAATCCAAATTACCATGTTTATAGTTGTGTATTGGGTACTGCTGGAACAGTTTTAGTGTGCTGGTTCACAGCCTTCTCAGGTGAATACTGAAACCAACCTCCATACTCGGTAGGTGGCGGGTTTAATAAGCATGAAAACCTGCTTATGAGATTTGGCTTGGGTAGGTGTAAGACCGGTAGATTTTCTCACCTGCCCACCGAATCTTACAGGTTTATATAGAGGCAGTAACCGAGTTCAGACAGGTATACCACCCAGATGGTCTCAAGAAAATATTGCTCACTCAGTGTACATTCCAAGCACAGAGGAGGGAGTCAGGAAATTTTGAGGACCAGATTTAGTTCTTGGCTTAACTGGTGGTCACGTCCTCATTACTTCCTGCAACACTCCATGTGTTGACTGGCTTTTATAATCTTTATAGTTCGTCCTCTTTTGCAATACATCCTGCTTGGTAAGCAAGTGGTTTCACTAGCATGGAGATGGCTCACTTGGTGGCTATATGGCTGCATTGGACACAGATGCCTCAGCAACAATGCAGAGCATTAATTGTAAGCACATGTAAGAGAAACTAAGATTGAGATGATACTTTTAAAATTAGTGACAACTTTTTTTTTTTTTTTTTCACCAAGAGCCCCATGAGCCAAACCATTTATTTACTAAATCCCCTAGACTTGGGCCTAAGATCATTGAGTGTTCACTTGTGATTTTATGTGATTTAATAAAGATAACACATTAACAGACTCATCAGGTATGAACAACACAACATTTTATTGGCATAATGTTTCAGATGGCTCTTTTGAAGCACAATAATGTCCAAGGCCATTTTATTTTGGAGGAAAGCTTTCTTTTTTTAATTAGAGACATTCCAGTGTTTAAGAACCAGGGAAGGCAATGGCGCCCCACTCCAGTACTCTTACCTGGAAAATCCCATGGACAGAGGAGCCTCGTGGGCTGCAGTCCATGGGGTTGCTAAGAGTTGGACACGACTCAGCAACTTCCCTTTCACTTTTCAGTTTCATCCATTGGAGAAGGAAATGGCAACCCACTCCAGTGTTCTTGCCTGGAGAATCCCAGGGACTGGGGAGCCTTGTAGGCTGCCCTCTATGGGGTCGCTCAGAGTCAGACACGACTGAAGTGACTTAACAGCAGCAGTGTTTAAGAATAGGCTTTGTTGGCCATCATTTAAGCCTTTTTGGGTGAATTTATAAGGGCTAGCATGTCCTCCATGTGACTGGAGGGAACAAAGATGGCAGCCAAATGGTTGTACCTGTGGGAAAATGAATGTGCCTACCTGGCCATGAGGAGAAGGAAATTGTCAGCTTTTGGAACTTGGCTTGGTTGTATGTACCGTGCATGTTGGTGATGGTGGGGGAAGCAGGACTGTCAGGCAGGAGGCAATGGATTGGAGCCAGGATACACCAGGGCAAAATGTCTTGTCCTCTCTTTTAATGATGTGTATTCTACTCCACGTGTAATGTGTTTTGATAGGTCCAGCCTGTAGCAGGACAGTGGTATCCTAGTGGAGATTGAATGGTTTCCTTCTCATCCAGGGGTGCCAAGTACTTCATCCATCCTGGCAGTGTACATTTCAGTAGATAATTCCTTTTCTAGGCATAATGGAATGTGGTATTCTCAGCAGCATAATATGTTGGTCTTTGGTGAAAGTCAGTACAAGTCAGTGAAAGTCAGCTATTTTCCATGATTTTTATATTTTATGGTATTGGGTGCCTCAGCAGAGTCTTCAGTCTGCCATATGGGGCAACAGACCTTATTGGTTGATCATTCAAATGTATTAAAGCCTGACAGTACTTTAGTCCACCCTGTTGAGGTGATTTTTACCTGTTAGTGATTTAATCTGCTGTTTTAATATTGTATTCTGCTTTCCCTATCAATTCTGCCTTTTTCAGATTATAGGGGAGATGGGGCCTCTATTTAATGTCATGGAATTTTGGTTTGTTTGTTTTGTCCAGTCTTGTATATCATGACTTTTGAAGTGTGACACTCAATCACTTCCATTTGATGAGGGTATCCAAACATGATTCTCCACCTCTCTAATACCCTAAAAATGGGGCAGCCTGGTTTGTACAGTGACAGGGTAAATAAATCTTGGGCTAGGTCAGATTTTGAATTTGTACAAGCAAACCAGGTTATATTTAGAACCTTCATTCAGAAGGAGTGGGTTGGTATAGTCAATTTGCCAACCTTTCACTGGTTGGGAATTCCAATGAATGGGCCCAGGCTCCTTTGGAAGTTGCCTTGGGTGTTGTTTAGAACACTCAGGACAGGGAATTCCCTGGTGGTCCAATGGTTATGACTTGGCACTTTCATCATTGGGGTCTTGAGTTCAATCCCTGGTCAGGGAACTCTCCCACATGGCTGGAAAAAAACCCCACATACAGAGGTCATATTGTTACTGCATTAACCAATTCACGTATTTTCAGGATAATCTGGCATGTTTGGCAATATGCCATCCTACTGGGTGCTGAGGTGGTTATTTGCTTATGTACCCAAGTTGTTGTCTCCACTGAAGTGTCAATTGCTAGGACATCAGCTTCCTGGTGGCCAGGGGATGTCAGTGTCAGGATAGGGAAAACTGAGGAGTGCTCAGACTGTTGCTAACCTAAATGTACCCCATACATCCTGACTCCCTAAGAGCCCAATCATGAATCACCTACCCCTTGGCTTCCCATTGTCCCAGCCATAGTGTTAATATCTTTACAACAGCCCAACTGTTAGTGTAAAGGCTTATGAGTGATCTTCAGCCAAACTGTTCTGAGTTCAGCCTATTTGTTGCTGTGGTGTATGTTCCTTCCTGAGAGGTTCCACCTGGAGGAGTACTGTATATGCTGTTAGGAATTGTTGCTCTGGGGGGGTTTATTGGATTTTTGTCCCCTTTCAGAGCTGGGACCAAAATTCCTGGAGTATCTCCCCTTCTGTTGTCTCTGCCACAGTGCCTGATTCATACCTTCCAGAGTCACAGACATACCTAACTCAAATGGGAGCCTGCACTGGGGGATGCAGTGTTTTTGCCTTCTCGGAGTGGCTTGCTGCTTTGATGTTTGGTCCCATATGTCCTCTTTCTTTATCAGGCAGTATAAGGAATGAAGGGTCTCCCTGGTGGTTCAGATGGTAGGGAATCCGCCTGCAATGTTAGAGACCTGAGTTTGATCCCTGGGTTGGGAAGATCCCCTAGAGGAGGGCATGCAACCCACTCCAGTATTCTTGCATGGAGAATCCCCATGGACAGAGAAGCCTGGTGGGTACAGTTCAGGTGGTCACAAAGAGTTGGACATGACTGAGAGACTAAGCACAGCATGTAAGGGATGGAGACAGTGTCAGGTGGAGAATAAAATGATTTCTGAAACTTAGGGCAGTGCCTGGGTCTTGAATTTTCTGTGGTTTCACCACCCATCTCCACTGAAGGTGTTCTAGTGAAGTCTGCATAACTTGCTTCAGAGGCAAGTCTTTTAATTTTTTAACTGCTTGTTTTGTTTTTGTTTTTTTTTTTTTTTTCAACTTTTTCAGTATGTTTTTATTATTATTATTTATATATTTATTCTTGTCTGTCCAGGGTTGTCATTGCTGCATGCAGGCTTTCTCTAGTTGCGTGGGCTTCTCGTTGCTGTATCTTCTCTTGTTGCAGAGCTGAACTCTAGGGTGCGAGGGCTTCAGTAGTTCTGGTGTACAAGGCTCAGTAATTGCAACTCATGGGCTCTGGAGCATGGGCTCAGTAGTTGTGGC